>NC_050444.1:131637181-131824879 GCF_903995425.1 Onychomys torridus | reverse complement strand
GCCTTAGCTTAGCTTGTTTCTTGTCAGCTTTCCTTAACTTAACTTATCCCGTCTACTTTTTCCTCCAGGCTTTTCCCGTTCTCTTACTTCTGTAAATCTTACTCTTACTCCAATGCTGTTGGCCATTCAGTTCTTTATTAGAACATCAGGTGTTTTACACAGGCAAAGTAACATGGCCTCACAGAGTTAAGCAAATACAACGCAACAAAAGTAACACACCTTAAAATAATATTCCCCAACATTCCTCCTCCTACTTATTTTCCCTGACCGCCAGCCCTTCCTATCCTTCCCCCTGCCTAGCTACTGGCCATTCAGCTTTTTATTAAACCAATCAGGTGCCTTGAGCAGGCAATGTGAACCACAGCTTTTCATAGTTAAACAAATATTCTGCACCATAAACAAATGTAACATCTTTACCTAGTTAGTTAAACAAATATTTCACAACCTTTCCCCTTTTTGTCTAAATAAAAAGAAAGATTTAACTTTAACATCGTAAACTATATACAGTAAGAACAGTTATCAAGTAAGAATTACATTTGGTTGGTTGGTTGGGTTTTTTGTTTGTGTGTTTGTTTGTCTTCAGCTTTCCAGGCTCTGTGTGGAAATTCGGGCCACATGTTGGAAAGCCAAGAAAAGGCCCTATCCTTAAGAAGATTACAGTCAGCTGGGTGAGGTGGTACATAACTTTAATCCCAAAAAACCAAACAGATATCAACAAAACAATAAAAACAAGCAGATCTCTGTGAGTCTGAGGCCAACCTGGTCTACAAGGTGAGTTCCAGGGTAGCCAGAGATGATACATAGTGAGATTGTCTTAAAAAGCAAAAACTACAGCCTGGTGAGAAAGGGTTATAGGCCCAGCACAGAAAACAAAACTGTGTTTTGAAGTTTTAAATGAGCTTACAAAGCCCAAAGTCAGGCGGTGGTGGCACACGCCTTTAATCCCAGCACTTGGGAGGAAGAGGCAGGCAGATCTCTGTTGAGTTTGAGGCCAGCCTGGTCTACAGAGCAAGATCCAGGACAGGCTCCAAAGCTACACAGAGAAACCCTGTATAAAAAAAAATGAACTTACAAAATGTACAGATAGAACAATTTCTGATGTCGTTCTTTTGCTGAATATCAAACTCATGGCCTCATGAGTTCAGGACAAGAAATTTTTCCTCTAAGCTACACACACACACACACACACACACACACACACACACACACACACACTGGCCTATGCTGCACAAAACTACTCTGGCCACACAGCTGGAAGTAAACAGGAAAGCAATGCAACATGAAAACTGATCCTTAGCTTTGCTTTGGTTAAACAAGCTTGATTGAAAAGCTCTTAAAGCAGTCCGCATTATGCAACCATGAGTGGGAATTGTTTTCCTAAATCCTGTCCGATTTAGCATTTTCTCTCCTTTGTCCAGGTGTGAGAGCCATAGCAGAATTTCTGGCAAAGTCTAAATCAGAAGAGACCCAGGAGGAAGTACAGGTTCTGCTGGACACTCTGGTCCATGGTAACCCCAAGTACCAGAATCAAGTGTATAAAGGTCTAATAGCTCTGCTGCCCTGTGGGTCCCCAAAAGCCCAGCAGCTGGCCCTGCAGACTCTCAGGACTGCCCAGGTGAGCCACAGCTATGCTGTGCAGTTCTGATTCACATGGTGTAGTCTTACAATTACCTTTCCCAGCAGCCCCCACAGGCCTGAGAGGCAGAGCTCAGCCTCCCACCCCCTGTCTGATACTCAATCAGCAACACTTCCGCAGGCCAAGGCGGGCCAGGGAGTTCATGTCTCCCAGCAGAGTGATTTGTCCTGTTTATTTAAGGATCAGAAAGATATTGGCAGACTTCAAAGTGGTTGAGACAAGCAACAAGGATGACTAGGGAACTGTAGAAAGATTAAAGGCATCCATTTGACAGGGAGGGAAGCGTGGTACTTCTGTAGGCAGTGTGGAAGTGGAGAGGCCAGATCTCTCTGATTACAAAAGCTCTTTTCTTTTCTTGGCTTCTGCCCTAGAATGTGAGTGAAGTCAGGTTTGGGGTATGGTGGCATCATGCCTACTAAGGAGGGGAATGTGGTTTTGACATGAATGGTCAAAACTCTCACAAGTGCTCCAGAGGATGGGCTGGAGTATGACAGACGACAAAGGGGGTCTGAATGGTGGGTGTGGGTGCAGAGGTGACCAAGGTGGATAGACATTTCTAAGACAGAAGGTGTAGAACTAAGAACAGACATCAAGCCAGGCAGTGGTGTTGCACACTTTTAATCCCAGCATTCAGGAGGCAGAGGCAGGCAGATAGATCTCTGAGTTCTGAGTTCAAGGCCAGCCTGGTCTACAGAGTGAGTTCCAGGACAGGCCCCAAAGCTACACAGAGAAACCCTGTCTAGAAAAAAACAAAAGAAAAGAAAAGAAAAACTAAAAGAAAGTGTGAGAACCACTGCCCAGAACTGGAGAGGCCACTGGGCCATGGAAAATTAAAGGCTGAAACTCCGGAGAAAGGCCCAGGATGAAGACAGCAGTTTGGATTTCACAAGCCGTTAATAATGAGTGAAAAATGAAGTAAATGAAACCCCCTAGGCAGAATGCACCAAGTCAGGAGAGAAGGGACGCCTCCTGGAGCTGGGGGGGGGGGTGCCTACAGCTCAGACCTGAGGATCCCTGAGTTCCCACCCAGGGCCTCCTAGGCCAGCACTTTGGTAGGCCTTGCTTACATGGCTCTGTCTTTTCAGTAGCTGGTGCATGTGGCATAGGTAAAGCCTGAAGAGGTAAAACTAAAGGTGAGGTTCCAGAAAAAGAAGATTTCAAGATCTGGGATGAGGAGGTGTCCCCTCCCGTGACCTCCCTCCCCCAGCCAAAGTCTCAGCCCTTGGCCCTGCACGTCTTAACAGGCAGCCAGGAGACTTGGCTGAAAGCTTCTTGAGCTAAAGACTAGAAAGTCAGTTCACCCCAGCAGCCCCACTGTCTAGGGGTCCTCACTGCACTTCTAAGCCCAAAGAGTCAACCCCCCCCCCATGTCTTGCAGTCAATCATTGGGGCAACACACCCCAGCATCGTGGATTATGTGCTCAAGGTCCTGGACTCAATGCATCTGGAAGTCCAGTATGAAGGTAGGGAGGCTCCCAGGTCACCAAAGGTGGCAGCAAGGGGCCCTTCTCCTGTGTCTTCCTCCAGTCATAAAGAGCCTGGTGCTGAGTGTCTAAAATAACATTGATGGGGGAAAGGCTGGTTTAGTGTGAACCAGCAAGTCGTTCAGAAAATGGTAGTTATATTCATTTGTTTGAGCAGTCGTTAGAACCGGCTAGGTCCAGAGCGCCTCTCACGTGCTTCTGGCTGTCCGCACTGAAGCCCCTGCCTGAGGGTGTGACTGAGTGAGAGCATGCTCGTCCAGTGTGCACAGGCCTGGGTTGGACTTCAAGCATGGAGAAAAAGAAAAAGGAGCCGGGCAGTGGTGGTGCACACCTGTAATCCCAGCACTCAGGAGGCAGAGGCAGGTGGATCTCTGTGAGTTTGAGGCCAACCTGGTCTACAGAGTGAGTTCCAGGACAGGCTCCAAAGCTACACAGAGAAACCCTGTCTTGAAAAAAAAAAAAAAAAAAAAAAAAAGGAAAAGGAAACCTAACATGGTGGTACATCCTTCTATCCCCAGACTGAGACAGGAGAATCTCAAATTCCAGGCCAGCCTGGGCTACATTATGAGACCATCTCATACCAAAACAAACAAAACACCCTAGGGAATGTCTTTCTTGGGAAAAAAAAAAAAAGAAAGAAGGAAGGAAGGAAGGGAGGGAGGAAGGAAACTAATTTGGACTAGTTAATGGCATCCGTGAGTTTTCATTTACTGACCTTCCACAGGCTATTCCACTCACTTCTCAAAATAGCTCCAGGAGGACTAAGCCTGCAGCTTTCCAGGCTGTCAGATGGTTGAGGGAGGGAATGGTGAAGTATCTGCTGATGCCTCTTGATTCTGTTTGTTTCCTTTTTCCTTTGGAGACTGTTGTGTAGTCTAGGCTGGTCTCGAACTCTCTGTCCTCTCTGTCAGCTCCCAAGAGTTGGGATTACAGGTACGCAGCACCACCTCATGGGGCTGAGTCCGGTCCTGAGCTCAGAGTCTCTGCACTCTACTTCCCTGCTGGGATTCTGAGCCCTTACCACTGCTGTGACCTCAGTGGCTGGGTCCTGGAAACCTGACTTGGGCAATGAACAGTGAAGCCAGGACAGACAGACACGTGAGGGGAGGCTGGAGTCAGGTGGGCTATGTGCTCTAACGGAGAGTGCCATAAGCCGTGTTGATTTCATGCATCTGAATCCGGGAGGCAGGTGTATTGAGCACAGCTGGAAAGGAGGAGGCAGTAGAGCTCTGTAGGTGAGCAGTCTCAGGCCATGAACATCTGGGAGGAGGAAGCAGAGGTGATAGTTTCTGGACACACTGGTTTTAGCTAAAGACCCCAGTACTCACCCTACTTTGTACTTGGTTCTGGGGAAGGAAGCCTTTGCTGTCCCTCCGAGCCTCACCCAGGGAAGGTTTCGCCGTTTCCATGCTCTGAGGCTCTGGAGTCCTTAACATGGCTGTGCTTGTGTCAATGATACACATTCAGCCTGGTGTTGGTGGCTCACGCCTTTAATCCCAGCACTCAGGAGGCAGAGGCAGGCGGATCTCTGTGAGTTCAAGGCCAGCCCAGGCTACCAAGTGAGTTCCAAGAAAGGTGCAAAGCTACACAGAGAAATCCTGTCTCGAAAAACCAAAAAAAAAAAAAAAAAAAGATACACATTCATTCATGCCTTCATTTGTTCCCCACACTCCACCATGCTGGGCTGGACCCTGGTTCTTTTAGGTGGTCCTGGTCTTGAAACAGCCCAATCTTGCCTGGAACTCTTGATCCTCCTGCCTCTGCCTGCTACTACATCCAGCTAACTACTGTGATCTTAACACTGGCATCTGTTCCAAGAGTCAGGATTGTGAATGAATGAATGAATGAATGTGAATGAATACAAGTGAATCCAGGCACAGTGGATGTGGCTCATCTCTGCTCTACTGTCTGGACAGTTGAGGCCACAGCTGGGGTCACAGCTGGGGCCAGTGAAGATCAGGATCCTGGGTTCTTTGTGTTTTGCCCTGCACCAGTATGGCTCCATAGAATGCTCTTTACCATCCTGTTTGCACATTATTGGATATATTATTCATCATGAATGGCTTTTCCATTAATTTTCTTTTTGCAAATATTATTTTAAAATAATAATTATTCTGATTTCTAAGTTTTTTGCCCTGCTTATTCTTATACCTGAAGAAAGTCTTGTTCAAGGGGCTGAAGTCATTTGGGGGTAGGACTCAGCCAGGACCATCAACTGCAGTACTTAACGTGTGGCCTCTGTGTGGACCCTTGGTGTCTGGGTCCCAAGAAAGGAGCATCCAAGAATATCATTCAGACATTCCAGTGTAAAGCTGCATGACCTTTTGTGGTCAAGCCTCCTAAATAGCATAGTGTTTTGTCCAGTTAGAATTCACAGGACTAGGGCCTGGAGAGATGGCTCAGTGGCAAAGAGCACTGGCTGCTCTTCCAAAGGACCCAGGTTCAATTCCCAGCAACCACATGGTAGCTCATAACTGCCTGTAACTGCAGTTTCAGGGGATCCAGCACTTTCAACAGGCTTACATGCAGACAAAACATGAATGTCTGTGAAATAAATGAGCACTCATGGGACCACATAGACACAATACCTCAGTGGGAAGAAGGCCAGATAATAGTGTGGCCTGTTCTTAAAACCACTGCAGAGGGGGTTGGAGAGATGGCTCAGCTGTTAAGAGCACTGGCTGCTCTTCCAGAGGTCCTGAGTTCAATTCCCAGCAACCACATTATATGGTGGCTCACATCCATCTGTAATGAGATCTGGTGCCCTCTTCTGGTGTGCAGGGACACATGCAGGCAGAACACTGTATATATAATAAATAAATCTTAAAATAAAAAATAAAAATAAATTTAAAAACACTGCAGAGGGAGATGTCAGATCTGGGAGGTGACATTCTATGACCAAGTGTGACAGACTTCTCTCCCCTTCAGTTGCTCAATTTTTTTTTTTTTTTTTTTTTTTGGTTTTTCGAGACAGGGTTTCCCTGTGTAGTTTTGCGCCTTTCCTGGAACTCACTCTGTAGACCAGGCTGGCCTCAAACTCAGAGATCCACCTGCCTCTGCCTCCCAAGTGCTGGGATTAAAGGCGTGCACCACCACCGCCCAACTCAGTTGCTCAATTTTTAAAAAGGTTTAGTGTGTGTGTGTCTGTCTGTCTGTCTGTCTGTCAAGCATGCACGCGCGCGCGTGTTCATGGAAGTCAGAAGAGGATCCCCTGGAGCTGGAGTTACAGGCAGTTATGAGCCAGCCGATATGGGGGCTGGAACTGAATTCCAGTTTGCCATCCCCGCAGCCCCTGGTTTCTTAATGCAGTTTCCCGAAATGCTGAGCAGGATGCACGGTTCACGTGACTTCGTCCCAGGTGTGGATGCCCCTGGGGGATGGGAGGGAAGCAGCGCTGTGGTTGAGGCCTTGTTAACTCACTCCTGGAGTTCTGGCACCTTCACTCCTGACCCACTTAACTAGAAGGATAAACAAGAGAGCAAGGGAGGGTGCTGACCTAAGCTCACTGATGTCAGAGCTTTGATCACACCCAAGTCTTCAGAATTGCTTTTCATGACCATCCCACTTAAGCTAAGTAAGCCAAAATCAGGACTAAGAAAGGACTTCTCCAAAGTGGTCCTGTCTGGAATTTATCTCCATTTATAACTGCTTTGAAGTGAAAAATGGCACTTTCCTCTCCGGAAAGATTGCCATTCCAGGAATTGGTGGCAAAAGGGGACTTATCAGAACTAGCAGTTTGAAGTGACAAAAACAGGCACTCCCTGTGTGTCCTTTCCCTAAAGAGGATAAAGCCCAAAAGCTTGAGGCCAGCCTCCTAGGAAGCCCCTGTCTCAAAAAAAAAAAAAAGGGCCAGTGAGATGGTTCAGTATGTAAAGACACATGCCACCAAGCTTGTCAACCTGAGTCCAATCCCCGGTCTACACATGGAAGGAGAGACCTGTCTCCCACAAGTTGTCCTTGGACCTCCACAGGCACATTGTGGAATGTGCACACACACACAAACACACACAATAAATACGTTTGTAAATTGTATTTTATTTTTTGAGACAGTGTATCACTATGTAGTCCTGGAACTCAGTCTGCCTGTCTTTTTTTCTCAAGTGCTTGGATTAAAGGCATGTATCACCACATCCAGCTAAATGTGTACTCACTCATAGGAGGATACTAGATGTAAAACAAAGATGACTAGACTGCTACACAACTCCAGGGAGGCTACCTAGAAAACGGGACCCTAGGAAAGTCCCAGGGATCGCCCAATGACAGAGAAATGGATGAGATCTACATGAACAACCTGGATGACAGTGGGAGTAATGAAGGGCAAGATGTGAGGGAAAGAAAGCTTAGGGGAGCAGGAGATCCCAGCTGGATCAAGAACAGAAAGGGAGAACAAGGAATAGCAGACCATGATAAATGAAGACCACATGAGAACAGGAATAGGCAGAGTGCTGGAGAGGTCCTCATAAATCAAATTAATTTTTATTTTATTTTGTTTTATGATATGGGTGTTTTGCCTGCATGTATGTCTGGTGCCTGTGGAGGCCAAATGGGTACTGGATGCCCCTGGAACTGGAGTTACCAACAGCTGCTGGTTGCCATGTGGGTGCTGGCAGCTGAACCCAGGTACTCTGGAAAAGACCTCAGGCTTCCTGCTCCATTGCTGTACTGGCTTCCCAGGTCTTGGAGTGAGTCACATGGCCACATGGGGAGTGATATAGAAGTCATCTCACAAAGGATCCTGAGTCAGGGGTAACTATGGTGATGCACACCTGTAATCCCAGCATTTAGGAGCCTCAGTTCCTCAGTATGGGACCTCTGCTTATGGCTGCTGAGTGTCTTCACAACACGGCAGTGATATCTCTCAGAGAGATCCAGACTGGTGTGGTAGCCACAGCTATAATCCCAACACTTGGGAAACAGAAGCTGTTGGAGCTCTGTGAGTTCAAGGCTAACCTGGTCTAGAAATCAAGTTTCAAGGCAGCCAGGGCTACAATGTACAAATAATAGCAAAAGGGTTAAAAATTCATTTAAGGACTCTTAAGAACTCTTTGTAGTCAATGTTCTATCAGTTTATCAAAGATGCATTTATCAATATTAAAACTTCGAACCTCTGGAGTTACATCTGAAACCAGTCTATCCTGTACCATGAAGTCTGTGAATGAGGCATACCTGTCTATAATTGGAGAATATATATATATAAAATCTTGGGACTGTTAAACTGATACCCTAATCATCAAACATCGTCAATTCTGAGAAGGATAAATTTAAGAAGCAGGACAGCTTTCTAGTTACCTGGGCAGCAGTCCCACGTCTCTCTGTGGTTGTTGGGGGACAGAAGCCCCAAAGCAGCACTTGTTCAGCTGATAGGCCCAGGTCTGACAGATTTTTTTTCTGTGGAGTAGAAATTTGGGGAGACCACCTTGACTTTCTAGTATGGGACAATCGGTCCTCCATTGTTCCACTTATTCACAGTCTGGACGGGATCTCAGCTTTTCACTGTGTAGCCAGCCTTGCCATGAGCTTCTGGGTGGAAGTTCTACAGCCATCCATCTTCTTAGAGGAGATACAGGATGCTGCCAGGAGCTGACATGTCTCTATCATAAAAAAAGCTTTTATATTAAATGCCATATTCTCAGATCTCTACAGGTGTTTGAGGACTGGGGGAACAAAATCTGTTAGATATATTTATAACTTTGAGAGCATATATATGACTTAAATCTTAATATACAGGTTTCCCAGTTAGTTACAGCTTAATGAAGTTAGCGAGGACCAGGGCTCTGATATTTGGGTACAGCCAGATAATCCTAAATGACTTATATAGAAATAATTCTTTCTTAAGCTGTCTCCTGAGAAGGCAAAGAAGAGTGACAGGGGAAAGATCCCAAGGCCAAATGAGAACAGGAGAAAAGGGGCTTGTGAGTCGGGGAGCAGCCCAACTCTGAGAAAAGGAAAAGGACCCTCTTGGTGGACCAGAAACTCCATTGAATGATTTATATAGAAATAATCATTCCTTAAGGTCATACAATATCTCCCTGGTTCTGCATAAAGAAGGTCAAGTGTCTTATCTTATTGCAGAACCATTTTAATTAATAAATATCAATGGGCATTGGATAGCCAATCAGTCCTCTGTGCCAGGGGGTTTCCTTTTGACCCAGCATTTCAGCCTATTCTGGACAGGGAACATGGGATAATATATTCTCTTCTGGAACTGCTTTGAGCTGGCATTGGGGTGTTGTGGTCAGGGCCCCAAAACACACTGAAGGCCAATCAAAGGCTGGGCAATGGAACATTTGTCAGAAGCATGTGATTATTTGACCCAGCTATAGAGGCAGGGAACAATTACGTCCACATCACATAGACAAGAAGCTCTGCTGACATCCGTAGCAGGAAAATCGATGCAGGTTGTGGTCCACAACTGCTGCTTTGATGTTTCTGCCAGTCTGCTTAAATATATAGACTACAGACGGGAGTTAAAATTTATGAATTTATTTGGAGTCTTTGGGCCCACGGTCTAAGTAATTGAGAAGAGCAGAAGTCCCAAGATGGGAGAGAGAAAAAAAAATACCATCCTTAGGAATAGACAAGTGAGGAAAAAATAAAAGTTTTAGGCAAATTAGTATTATCAATCAGTACTAAAATCCAAATCATAGAAAAGCAGGTGGTGGCCAGCGGTGGTGGCACACGCCTGTAATCCCAGCACGCGGAAGGCAGAGGCAGGGGGATCTCTGTGAGTTCGAGGCCAGCCTTGTTTACAGAGTTAGTCCAGGACAGGCTTGGAAAATTTAAAAATCCTTTTAAAATCCTGACCTTGTGACCCAAAGTGTATCAGAATTGTATTAATGTAAAATCTTTTTTTTTTAATTTTTTAAGACAGGGTTTCTCTGTAGCTTAGGAGCCTGTCCTGCAACTTAACTCTGTAGACCAGGCTGGACTGGAACTCACAGAAATCCGTCTGCCCCTGCCTCCCGAGTGCTGGGATTAAAGGCGTGCACCACCACTGCCTGGCATAAAATCTTAATATAACAATACCACCTGCATGTGGTTTTTCTGATGCCCCAGAGGGGAGTGCATACCTCTCTATGCCCTGCCCACAGGAGAGGCTGCTGAGGAACAGCAGTTGGACTTCCCTCTGCCCAGACTGCTGGATCCTGAGAAAAGGAAGCTGGGGAATGCCAGGCCAATACCAGAGGACTTTCCTCAGCCCATAAAGCAATGATGAAACAATACATGGCAGGAGGTGATTCCCGAACCTCCCTCCACACCAAAGGCCTCAACACTGGGCATCCCACCCATGCTGCCCTTAGTAAAGATGGCGGTAAGGTCATATGACCTGCCTGTTTTGATCTTAGCCAAAATGGTGGCTATACCACGTGATTGTCCTTATTTGAGAAGGCACTGCTTGATTACATGATTGCCCGTTTCAAATATGGTGCCTGACTTTGTGCTTACGTGGGATTTTTTTTTTCCCAAAAATAAACTGAGAAGATAAGGAACAGATAAAGCATTTAAAAGTCAGTCAGAGGCCGAGCGGTGGTGGCACACGACTTAAATCCCAGCACTCGGGAGGCAGAGGCAGGCGGATCTCTGTGAGTTCGAGGCCATCCTGGTCTACAGAGTGAGATCCAGGACAGGCTCCAAAGCTACACTGAGAAACCCTGTCTTGAAAAAAACCAAACCAAAAAAAAAAAGAAAGAAATATAGACGGCCACATCAATCATACATTTCCATTCACACACAGGAAATAGATTTTGTGAAAGAGAGATGGAGAAAAGCTTCTGGGGGAAAGTTTTACAGTTGGAGAATTAGAGCTCAGAGGCTGTGCTGTGGAGGGCGGGAATGAGGTAGCAGTGCAGCTGGGCAGGGGAGAGAGACCTAATAAGAGAAAGCTTGAAAGTGGGGTTCCCCTTCCATCTATTGGATCTCCGGCAGACGTTGCAAAAGTCCTGTAAATACCAGGATGTAGAGTGCTGGTAAGCGGCCATTTTGATTGGTACTTGGGACCAAGTCTGACTGTAAAGGTAGATAAGTTAAGCCCTCACAGAGGCTGGCATATTTTCCATGAGTAAGGTGGAGAAGGTCCAAGGCCTGGAATCTCTAGCATCCCAGAAATTCGGTGAGGACCGAGGAGAATGCACAAGCTGCTCAGTGGACCATCATCCAAAGAGTAGGGGCCAACGGGCTAGGAACCCCAGTGAGGCACAAGCTGTCTCCATATGCCATCCTGTAGGGATGGGGGCCGGAGGGCTTAGTGCCCCAGAGATACATGGTACCAGAACAAGATGATGCTCACTTGTGGGAAAATGGCAAGAAGGGAAGGGAGGAATCTTACAGGTCTGATAAGGTGAAGGGTCCCCTCGGTGCTGCAGTCGGAAAACTGGTGGGTGGTACAGGGTCCCAGAGCTCCTCAGACTGCTGCAGGCAGGAGAAAGCAGTGGGTTGCCTGGCAACTTTGGGCACCAATGTGATGAATTCTTACTCGGGAGGAGGGGATCCCCCCAGCCAAGGTATCCCTTGAGTACAGGGAAACATTCGGGTACATGCAGGGGCAGGCTGGGCAGAGGCATGCCATTGGAGTATGGCAACCATGATGGCCAGTAAGTAATTCACAACCCAGACACTGCATCCACGTGGAGAGTTATTATAACAGAGAGACGAAGAGAAAAAGAAGAGGGGGGTGCACACCCCGTGAGAGGAAAAGGCAGGAGAGAGAGTGGAAGGGGAGGAGTTTTAAATCAGGACGGAGGGCGGTGCCAAAGAGTGGGATTTTGTGGGACAGATCAGAATATTATTAACACTTTGTAGTGCTGACCATGGAGCCTCGGGCCTCTCAGCTGCCTGCGTATCACCGGCTGTGTCTACTTTTTATTTTTTAAAGATTATTTATTGTGTATACAGTGTTCTGCCTGCATGTATGCCTACAGGCCAGAAGAGAGCACCAGATCTCATTGTAGATGGTTGTGAGCCACTGTAGCACAAATCTTAGAAGGTCTTTCTTATTAATAAAAACAAACCTGAGCCAGGTATTGGGGTGAACGCTGGAAGATCAGAGAAACAGAACAAGCCACAGCTTCCTCACCTCGCCAGTTCCTCAGCTGATCCTGTTTCCTCAGACTGGAAGTCTCTGTGTCCTCATCCAAATGGGTCTCAGCTGAACTGTTGCTCAAAGCCTAAAAGCTTAACCAGCTAAAAGCTTCTAGTTTCTGGTCTTCATGCCTTATATATCTTTCTGCTTTCTGCCATAACACCCTGGGATTAAAGGCTCACTTTCTGAGATTAAAGGCAGGAGTCACCAAGCCTGGCTGTATCCTTGAACACACAGATCCAGGTAGATCTCTGGCTCTAGAATGCTAGGATTAAAGGCGTGTGCTACCACTGCCTATCCTCTATGTTTAATATTGTGGTTGTTCTGTTCTCTGACCCCAGATAAGCTTATTAACGTGCACAATATTTCGGGGAACACAATACCACCACATTTCCCCTTTTAGTCTAAAATTTAAAAAAGCTTATAACTAATACAAGAAAAACTATATCCAATAAGTATATACAATATATACAGTCAAGAATTACATTAATGATATCTAATCCATTAGCATTTGACAGATTCAGATAAAAACTCCCATTATATCTATTAACAATGTCCAGTCCAGTAACATTTGATAAACTCAGACAAAAAAATTTCACTACTTATCCTATTTAAAACAAGTAATTCCTGGGTTGGGGATTTAGCTCAGCAGTAGAGTGCTTACCTAGCAAGCACAAGGCCCTGGGTTCGGTCCTCAGCTCTGCAAAATTAAAATTAAAAAATTTAAAACAAGTAGTTCCTTTTTAAAAGTATTTTTTCTTTTCATAATAGATTCAGTAATCTACCTTTTGTCATTTTTATATCTTCCCCTTTTTCTTTTTAGAGTAGATTCAGTGATCTATCCATTTATCCTATTATTACTTTATCTTTTTTCTCAGAGTAGAGTCAATGATCTACCTCATATCTATATTCTTTTTTCCTTTTTAAACAAAAACTCTGAATCTAATCTCCTTGTTCAGCTTTTTTCCTGACCATTAACAATTAACAGCTTATAACCAACCTTCATAAACAATGACAATATCCATAATTCATTAACCGACCAAAAACTACCCACCCCACTTTTTGGGAATGTGAGTGACTTTTTCTTAAAATTACTTCCTGCTTTCTAGGGGTGAAGACATCCTGCCTGCCAAATGCTGGGATTAAAGGCATGCCTCACCACCGTGGCCTAATTGGGGCTTTTGTTTCTTGTGGTTTGGGTTCTATGTTGCCTTTAGACTTTGTTTTTCTTTGCTATTGTTTGTTTAGGGGACTTTGTTGATGATTTTGCTATTTCCAGCCAGGATCTCAAAGGCCAAAACTGAACTCACATGCTTCTGCCTCCTGAGTGCTAGGGTTAAAGGTTCGAAACCACTATGCCCAGCTGACTTTTGTTCTTGTTAGCATAAAGGAAAAGTGAAAAATAATTCCACAGAGTGGGTTAGGCTGTAAGGAAAGAGTTCTATTTTCTGGTTTGGTTAGGCTTTTTCTTCAGGGACCGGAAGACCTGTCTTTTTTTTCTTAAGACAGGCCCTCGTCTCCTACCTGGAACCTTAAGAGTTTTGATTCTGTGACTTTTGCTTCCCCAGTATTAAAGGTCCTAAGCACACACTACTACTTGCATGTTTTACACGCCTGTGGACAGGATTTTCTTACAAGTCTCCGAACAGAAAATAAAAAGCGCAGCTCTAAGAAGAGAAATCCTTAATTTCCTTGAATGCACCTACATTCTACTTTTAAGACAGTTATTGGTAGCCTGTAGAGCCCTCAGACTACCTCCAAAAATTGGGTTCGAACGAAAACATCGGTGATTTGGCTCTCGACGCGAACCGACGTGCGAACCGCGCTATAAAAGTTGCCTTAAATATAAGGCGAGCGCTTCGTTTAACATACTATACATTGTTGCATGTATTCTTCAGGTGACTAGAAACCTTAGTACAAAAATGGTGATTTTTTTATTCCAAAATGCGTATTACTTCTGTTCATACGCACAGAAATCTGTAAAAGTTCTACCATTGAAAGGAAATCAAAATCGAAAAAAGAAGCCAGCAATTTCTGGTTTTTAATTTAAACAACGACCCCTGTGCGGTGCATTGTGGATATGTAAATAAGACTAAGGCGCCGCCCTCTGGTCTCCGGAAATACCTTAACTAGTTCCTTCCCCTTCCCCTGTGTAAAGGTGTTGGGCGACCACCAGGGGGCAGTGCAACGTCAGATTTTTTTTTTTTTTTTTCGGAATGTAAAACTAACAAAGCAGTCTGAATTAAAATTGTCACTCCAGGAGATGGGTAGTCAGTTGTAGAGTGCTTGTATGTGCACGGGGCACTGGATTGCACTCTCCACACTAATCAGTAAATAAGCAACAGTTCGAAAATGATTGTATCACTACATTCACTTAACACAAAGTACTGAGCATCCGAGTCCCCGCAAGAGGGTCTCGAGAAGGGCAGAGAGGCGCGGTAACTTTTCCTCACCTGATTTACTTCCAATGTAATCAGAGAATAATACAACTAGACAGCCGTGGGATTTGGTTAGCTCGTTTGGGGGCGTTTGGAACGGGGTCTCTTGTAGCCCAGGTTAGCCTCAATCACTCCATGTAGCTGAAAATGACTGAATTCCAGATCCTTCTGCCTAGTGCTGGGACAACTGGCATAGGTCACCACATCAAACTTGGTTTTTGTTCCAGATAGGTGTTGTTTCTGTTGTTGTTTGTTCATGTAGCCCTTGCTAGAGGAGAACTCTATGTATAGACCAGGCTGACCTGGCACTCACAGACGTCTGGCTGCCTCTGACACCCTAGCGTGGGGGTTAGAGCTAAGACTATCACATCATGTGAGGGTGAACTGATACTCGCTTTCACCGTCACCCAAATTCACACCTGTGGTTTTGAGTTGTGACAAGCTGAGAGGCAGGAGGAAGGGAGCCAGCTGGAACACTGTTTTCTCTTTTCTCTGTGTAACATCCCTGGCTGTCCTGGAACTCACTTTGTAGAGCAGCCTGGCTTCGAACTCACAGAGATTCACCTGCCTCTGCCTCCTGAGTGTTAGGATGAAAGGCTTGTGCCACCATTCTTGACAGCTAATTAATTTTTAAAAAGGAAATATGCTGCAAGAGAGACAGAGACTCTGAGGGAGAGACAAATTGTCTCTGAGAGACTTACCTCTCTGAGAGGGAGTTGGGGTTGGGCTTGCTTGCTTGCTTTTAATAACTTAAGAGACTTACTTGGTCTTGTCTCCTCTGTCCTTTGTGTGGGGTCCATATCTGGGTAGCTAACTGGACACCTCACCATCTTAAGTAGTAAACTTTACAGCACCACTGTCTTTTTGGCCGTCTGGGGTAAGATGTGATGGGTCATTAGGAGTTGGCTCCAAATTCTTTGATTTGGGGCCTTTTTGTCTCAACATGGTCCCCTGACAGCAAGGTCAAATCAAAATCTTGATATCTACCCCCTCCACCCCAGCACACCATTTCTTATGGAGATAGGGACCTGCTGACAGAGCCCTGGTGACACTGGTTATCATAGGCTGTAAATCCTAAAGAATAAAAGGATAGAGTGGGTTTTATAGGGAGGCACTGGTTAGTTACTGTAAGAAACTGAAAGGCCAGGCCGGTTCAGATAGTGGTGGTGGGAATCTTCGATGCCTACACACACACTCGAGCACTTGAGAGAGAGGAGGGTGGGTCTTGGTGAATTCAAGAGGCCACCTGTGACAGCACGTAGGGCTCAGAAGGTCTTCTGTGCTAGAAGACAGCTGTGGGTGTTGATGGTAATGATCCAGAGCTCTGAGATAACACAGACCTTCTAGAGTTCAAGGGCCTGTGACCTGGAAGACACCAACCTCCCCAGAAGGTTAAATGAACAAAGGACAGATGGGAAGAGGAGAACATTGGTGAGCACACTCAGGAGAGATAGAACCACAAAAGCCACCCACTTGTCCATTACAGGAGTCCAGGAGTCCTCCCCTGGAGAAAGCCACCCACTTGTCCATTACAGGAGTCCTCCCCTGGAGAAAGCCACCCATGTGTCCATGACAGGAGTCCTCCCATGGAGAAAGCCACCCATGTGTCCATTACAGGAGTCCTCCCCTGGAGAAAGCCACCCATGTGTCCATTACAGGAGTCCTCCCCTAGAGAAAGCCACCCATGTGTCCATTACAGGAGTCCTCCCCTGAAGAAAGCCACCCACTTGTTCATGACAGGAGTCCTCCCCTGGAGAAAGCCACCCATGTGTCCATGACAGGAGTCCTCCCCTGGAGAAAGCCACCCATGTGTCCATGACAGGAGTCCTCCCCTGGAGAAAGCCACCCATGTGTCCATGACAGGAGTCCTCCCCTGGAGAAAGCCACCCATGTGTCCATGACAGGAGTCCTCCCTGGAGGTGCTCGCTTGCTCTTTTCCTACCTCCTTCCTCCTCTTCCTCTACTTTGGACTACATAACACAGTACCAAGGACTTGAGGGTCTCTTTTCAATTTATTTTAAAGATTATTTATTTTAGTCCGGCAGAGGTGGCACAAGCCTTTTAACCCCAGCACTTGGGAGGTAGAGGCAGGAGGATCTCAGTGAGTTTGAGACCAGCTTTGTCAACAAATCCAGTTCAGGACAGCCAGGGCTGTTATACAGAGAACAGGTCTAGGATAAAAGTTCCTAAAGTGTCTGGGTTTCTTTTATTTATTGATTGATTGATTGATTGATTGATTGATTTGTCATCTATCTATCTGTCTATTTATTTATTTTTGAGCTGAGGCTCGAACCCAGGGCCTTGTGCATGCTAAGGCAAGCGCTCTCCCACTGAGCTAAATCCCCAACCCCTTTTATACGTTTAACAGTATTTTTAATTATGCATGTGTGAATGCAGGTGTTGGGGGTCAGAGAGCGCGTCAGATCCATTGCTTGGAGCTGGAGTTACAGGTGGTTGGGAGCCACGGGATGTGAGTGCTGGGAAACCAACTTGGGTCTCTGCACTCTTGTCCATTGACCCTCTTCTCCATCTCCTTGGTTAAATTTGTGGAATGTCATGAAGGAAAGTGGAGAGTGCTTATAAAATTATATTCTAGAACTTAGGACCGCTAAACCTGCCTGTTGTCTTTGGCGTTTTGAGACGGGGGTGGGGGCTGAGGGGGGTGGTCTCTGTGCAGCCCTGGCTGTCCTGGAACTCCAGAAACATGTTTCCTGTGTGCTATCTTGCCAGCTTGATTGTCTCTTAGTAATTTGACATACTGAGACAGGTAATAACAAAAGATCTGCCTGGAGGAAGAGCTTATTAAAAATATTTTGAGCCAGGCACGCCTTTAGTCCTCCCCATCTATAAAAACAGATACATAACAAAACTTATTTAAAGTACCAGGTTCTTAAAAGACAATGGAGATACAGTAGCCATTCTGGCCAACTGTTCTCAGAAGTAGCAACTGCTTTTAAACCAGAGTTTGCAGCCCTACATAAGCAGGGCCTCAAAAAATTAGTTTAAGACTCAGAGTTGTTCCTCTCCACGGAAATCTTTAGTAAAAGGCGAAAGATTTATACGATCTGAAGAGAAACCAGAGTATGACCTCCTTCCCACGCCTACCAGCCTCGGACGCCTGCAACTCCCACATAACCAATGGGAACTAGTGCCACAAAGTAAGTCGTCAGTGACTCCTGCTTTCCTCTCACAGCAAGTCTCTCGAAGCCGCATCACTATTAAGAAAACAAAACCAAAAAGAAAAAAAGTCAAAGAGTTTTTACACTTTTAAATGAAAGCGCCGATCTGTGTGCAATGCATTGTGGGTATGTAAAAGACGTGGAGTCACCAGCCGGGTTTCCAAAACCCCAGCCGTCGGCCCTGGGCGAAAGCCGTATTTACCGTATTTACAGGAGTATACACACCAACCACAAAGTCGGACTTTTCCGGAAGCGGTCTCTGAAGTCCCATCCTTAGAGAGGGAGCTCCTGGCAGCTGACGGCTTCAGAGGAGGGAGCCGGTGATAGGTCGCTGCTGCCCCAGTAGGACTCCACACCCATGTGCATTTGGGCAGCACTCGATGGACTCGGGAGGTTAATAAGAACTCCATAACACCAACAAAACAGTAGATGAGATAATAAAATTTATAATTAAGAATAGGCCTCTGTGTGTGGTTTATTTGGGAGCTGGATGGTAGGCCCCCAAAAAGAGTAAAATATCAAAAACAACATTTGGCTGTTCAGTTCTTTATTAGAATATCAAGTGTTTTAGACAGGCAAAGTAACACAGCTTCACAGAGTTAAACAAATGCAACATAAAAGAAGGCCTCATTAAATAAATGTTCTACACCATAAACAAATGTAACACATCTTAAAATGACATTTTACAACAGTTTCCTTTTTTTTTTTTTCCTGGTTTATTTTTTTGAAATAGGGTCTCATTGTAATCCAGACAGGCCTGGAACCCACCGTATAACCCAGGACAGTGAATTTGTTTGGAAGCTGGTTATGCCAGGCATTTTGTCTAAAATGCCTGGAGTGTTCGATTAGACTGCCAGGAAACCAGAACAGGAGGGAATCTGGAATCTCTGCCTTCACTGCATATTTTGCTCTGCTTTGGGCCAGCTGCTCACTCCAGGATATAGGTAACTAATCGCCCAGGGAGTATTGGTCTGAACCTTTGGCACTGAGATCATGCCATTCCCTTTAATGCTAAAGGCACAAAGGCACTTAAGGAATCTTGCTGTCAAGGTCTTTTGTTTGTTTTGTTTTTGTTTTTCAAGACAGGGTTTCTCTGTGTAGCTTTGCGCCTTTTTCCTGGAACTCACTTGGCAGCCCAGGCTGGCCTCAAAATCACAGAGATCCGGCCGGTTCTACCTCCCAAGTGCTGGGATTACAGGCAAGAGCCACCACCACCACCTGCCCAAGGTTATTGTTGTTGTTGTTTCGGATTTTTTTTTTTTTTTTTTTTTTGCCATATTATATTCTAAACTCCCCCAAAGTGGCTAAAGTTATCCAGTTGTTGCCCTAAACCTAGTCACCTTTGATTCTAGGAACAATGGGACGTCAGAGAACTGCAAAGATGGGCAATTATCCCCTATGACAATCATAGCAATCCCCCTGCCTCTGCCCCCTAAGTGCTGACTAAGTTACAGACACGGGCCATCACACCTGATTTGTTCTTCAGGGCTCCACTTGTACTGATGGTCAGGGTCTGAGTCATGTGTTTCCAGGATCCTGGCATTTTCCAGAATTAAATAGGTACTGAGGGGTTGGCTGGAGGTTAAAAGTTATTGTTGCTCTTCCAGAGGACCTGAGTTGGATGGTTCACAACTACCTGTAACTCTAGCTCCTCTTTTAAATTTCCCTGGACACCCACATACCCAGACAGACACTCACCTACACATGGCTCAGCAGTCAAGAGCACTGACTGCTCTTGCAAAAGTACCAGGTTCAATTCCCAGCCCCAACATGATGGCTCACAAACATTTATAATACCACTTTCAGGGGATCCCATGCCCTCTTCTGATCTCCTTAGGTACCAGGCATGCACATAGTGTATAGACATACATTCCAGCAAACCATCTAAACACATACAATAAAAATAAATCTAATAAAAAAAAAAACTTAAAAAAAAAAAAAAACTAAGGTGGTTGTGCATGCCTTTAATCCCAGCACTCTGGTGGCAGAGGCAGGTAGATCTCTGAGTTCAAGGCCAGCCTGGTCTATAGAGGGAGTTCCAGGACAGCCAGGGCTACAGAGAGAAACCCTGTCTTAGAAAAAAAAGAAAAGAAAAAGAAAGAAAGAGAAAGACACTAATGAGAAAGATTCAGTATTGAGGGAGAAAGTGAAAATCTAGGAAAGAGGAACCATTGATAGGAACTCTGGACAAAGAAATGGGGTAGAGAACAGTGGAACCACTTTTCAGATGAGAGTGCAGATGTTACCACCCCACCAGAGTGGTCATGGTTTTTTGAATGGTCCTCATTCTGACTCCATTGACACTCTCCATCTCTTGATCAGCCTTCCTTTCAGCTCTACCTTTTCAGCATTTACCCTGTGCTGAAGTGACAGAGGAACCAGGAAACTAGAGCTGCACGTGCTGGCTCACACTGTTCACCTCAGCTCTCAGGAGGCAGGCTAGGTGTGAGTTCAAGACCCACCCCAACTACAGAATGAGATCCTGTTTAAAAAATCTATAAAAGACTGGGCATGGTGGCGCACACCTTTAATCCCAGCAGAGGGAACAGAGCCAGGTGGATCTCCATGAGTTCAAGGCCAGCCTGATCTACTTTTTTTGTTTTTGTTTTTTTGTTTTTTTGAGACAGGGTTTCTCTGTGTTTTTTTGGTACCTGTCCTGGATCTTGCTCTGTAGACCAGGCTGGCCTCAAACTCACAGAGATCCCCCTGCCTCTGCCTCCCAAGTGCTGGGATTAAAGGCAAGTGGCCACCTACAGCCTGGTTTAAATGTGTCTATTCAAATGCTAAACAGGCAGGTGCCTGGCAGATATCTTGAGGAAGTTTTTTTTGTTGTTGTTGTTTTTTTGTTTTTTTGTTTTTTTTTTAAACACATACAGTGTTCTCTCTGTATGGCCGGAAGAGGGCACCAGATCTCATTACACATGGTTGTGAGCTACCATGTGGTTGTTGGGAATTGAACTCAGATCCCCAGGAAGAACAGGCAAAATTGATCTTAAGGCCAGGCGGTGGTGGCACACGCCTGTAATCCCAGCACTCAGGAGGCAGAGGCAGGCGGATCTCTGTGAGTTCGAGGCCAGCCTGGTCTACAGAGCTAGTCCAGGACAGGCTCCAAAGCTACAGAGAAACCCTGTCTCAAAAAATAAATAAATAATTATCTTAACCGCTGAGCCATCTCTCCAGTTCCAGCCTGGTCTACTTAGCAAGTACCAAGACATAGCCTAGTGAGCCACACAGAGATTCTGTCTCAAAAATAAATAATAAATAAATAAAAAGGGAAGCTGAATGCGATGGCTCACATCTGTAATCCCAGCAACTGGGAGACAGATGCTAGCAACCAATACAGGTTTTAGAGCAGCCTGTTGCACACAGCGGATTCCAGGCCAGCGAGGATATGAAGTGAAATCCTGCACGCTGAGGTAGGAAGGCAGCGAGGGAAAAGAGAAAACCAGGAAACTGAGCTGAAGGCTGGATGTTACTTGGCATGTCCCTGCTCAGGATTTTGGCAAGGGCCACTGCTGTCACGAGTGTTCCACAGCACCTACCTGAAAGGACCCCCAAGACCAGGTTCTCAGCACAAAGGAGATGTATTTGCCCCAGAGGGACAGAGGACAAGGATTAAGAGACAGAAACAGGAGATAGAGGATGGAGAAGGGAAAAGGGGGCAGGGATATTTATCCTGGAGAGACAAAGGACTGCTCTGGATAGCGAGGAGACATGTGGTACACAGGAAAACGCCAGTTTATAAAGGTATAAGGGAAACCCTGTGTTAGGATGAGGTGTTTAATTTTAATTGGGTGTGTTAATTAGGGTGGCCAAAGGGAGCTTTTGATTGCCGGATTTTACTTCCATAGCTGGACCTTGGTAGTCAGCCTCAGGAGGAAGTGGCCAAATAAGGGACCTTGGTGGCTAGCTTTAGGAATGTAATCTAATGGTTTTTAGCGTGGCAGAGGGGATGGAGGAGGAGAGCAAGGCCTGCCAGAGTCACATGCTCACGTGGGCTAGTGTCCCTTCACTACCTTCAACCCATGACCACAGAAGGGACCCACTTCAGTGAGCAGAGCAGATGCACTTCCTCATCCACCAGTGGTGCAACACCTGCCCTCCTCCCTCCCACAGCTGACCCCTCACCTCCAACTCCTTCCTTTCAGCCGGTCTGTCTCTCTCTATTGGTTTACTCCTAAGACCAAGTTGCAGGCTAGCAAGCTCCAGGGATCCACCTGCCTTTGTCTACTGCCTGTCCCCCTCCCCAGCACTAGAGTTCAGACCCCAGCTAGCTCCTGCACAGTGGTGCTGAGATCCAATTTAGGTCCCTGTACTTGATCATCGATCACTCCCCAGCCCCTAGAAATACATACCTTTTCATTATGTGAAAATGTGTCTTATCACTGAGCTACCTGCCTCAGCCCTTTAGTGGAGGGTGGGTTAAGGAAAGGCTTGGTTTCTTTCGATGGTCTTGTTATGGAACTGAGTCTGGAACTCTGTAATCCTCTTGACTCCACCTCCTGAGTAGATAAGACTACAGCCTAGTCATCAGTCCCAGGGGTGTGGGGTGTTGTTTATATCATATCTTGTAATTATTTTTAAATATGTATATGTGTTTGCAGATACTCGTGGATGCTGGAGTTACAGATGAATGACCGGAATCAAACTTGTAAGTGCAATATACGTTTTTAATTTGCTTGGTCATCTCTGCAGCCCCTGCTGTTTCTTCCTCTTCCTCCTTTGTGTGTGTGTGTCTCTTGCGTATGTGTGTGTGTGTGTGTGTGTGTGTGTGTGTGTGTGTGTGTGTGTGTTAGACCGTATTTGGTTTTAACCTAGGTCTCTGGGTTATCCAGTCTCTGGTTCTTGGTCACACAAGTTAGTGTTGGGTATGAGCTCCCTCTTGATGGGAATATAGGAATGAACCACCTACACCAATCCTGGCTGTTTGTAGTCTTCACAAAAGGAATACAGAACTTGTAACTTAACAGAAAGCATACTCATAGCAAGTCACCCATCTATTGTTTTTGTTTTATCCTCCCAGGTGCTGGGATTACAGGCACCCGGTGAGGTCGAGGCCAGCCAGGCCTACCAAGTAAGTACCAGCAAAGGCACAAAGCTACACAGAGAAACCCTGTCACGAAAATACACACAAAACAAAAACAAATACTCTGGCTGTGATCAACCTTAGAAAGCAAAACAGGAATGGAACTTAAGGTAAGCAAACCAATGCCACTCACTGCTGCTAAAATAACTAAAGATAACCAGGAAAATACGGGACAGACAACAAAACACAGAAACATAAGGAACCCCACACAAAAGCAAGAAAACAAACGTACTAGAGAACCAATGTACAAACATGAAGACTACAAGTACAATCTAATTTTGGACCGGAATTACTAGCCCTGCACAAGCAGGACCTCAAAAAATTGGGTTAAGACTCAGAGTTGTTCCTCTCCACGGAAATCTTTAGTAAAAGGCGAAAGATTTATACGATCTGAAGAGAAACCAGAGTATGGTAATGGGAGTCTGCCAAGGGTACTCGGCCGACTGTAACTCCTAAATAACCGATGGGAGGTAGTTCCACAAAGCAAGTGATGATTTCTGCTTTCCTCACACGAAAGTCTCTGAAAGCTGCATCATTATAAAGAAAATAAAACGAGAAAAAAATAAATAAAAGAGATCCATTTAAATTTCGCACGGGGCTGAGTGCAATGCATTATGGGTATGTAAATATGCTGTTACCAACCTCAGGTGTCCGGAAATAGAGATTTCAGTTTCCCGGAGTAGACATTGGGCCGACGCCAGGTGGCAGTGCAGAAGCCAGATTCATGGGACGGTAAATGCCTGGTCCTACTACAAAAATCAGGTTTTATAATTTACACCAAGTAAAAGTTCTTTCTCTTTTTTTAGGGGAGCGATATTTTGATTTTGCTTCTTGAAATTTTGAGACGGTGTCTCACACTGTCCCCTAAGCTGGACTTGAACTATGTAGCTAGTTGGGCCTGGGAAGTTGAGCACAATTCCCTTTGCCTCAATCTCATGAGTGCTGGGCAGCCATTAGGGAGTCTCCTGTATCCAGGCTGGCATTGAACTCTCCTCATCACCTAGGAAGATCTTGAATTCCTGATCCTCCTGCCTCTGCCTACTAAATGTTGGCAGGACAGTTATATGCCCCACACCCAGCTTAAAAATTCCCTTCATTAGTTAAAAATAAAATAAGCAGGGGCGGAGTTTGTCTAGCAAGCAGGAGGCCCTTTTTCGTTTCCCAGCACCAAGAAATAAATATAAAAATAAATAATCAAATCTTGAAACTGGTTATTCTAATACATTCGTTTTCTAAAAAATGTATTGAGAAGAAGCAGTACTTTTTCTAGGACACAGGAATGTGTGTTGAGCTACGGATAACAAAATATTTACTGACACAGGCCAAGCTGTGGATCCGGCTGAGGATCCAGAAGAGCAAGGTGGTAATTGCAGAGAGGTACCTGATGTCGGGACTTATTGAAGGAAAGGAAAGCTGAGGTGAATGACACTCTGGGTGAGCTTTCCATGGGCACCCTGAGCACGGGACATAAGGAAAGATACAGCATCATGAGAGGCAGAGGCAGAATGGTGGTTTCTTTTTCCTTCTCCTGGTTCTACAGGGTCTCAATATGTAGAATTGGATGTTCTGGAACTTGCTATGGAGCCAGGCTTGCCAGGGACACATAGATCCACCTGCCTCTGCCTCCTGCCGGGATTAAAGGTGTGCACTACCAACCCAGGCCAGAATAATGGAGTCTTGGACAGAGAGAGGACAGCCCTCACTTCCGGAAGACAAAGTGCGATTCTGACTCTTACAGGTTTTGGGAGTGGGCAAGCTCCATACTATGGAATCTAGTCTGGTGTGGCCTGAGTGCCAGGAGTCACAAGGCAGGAAGACACTAGATTAAAAAGCAAAATTATAATTCAAGTCTGTCCTTGGTCTAGGGCTGAGGTGCTGGCCCTGCTCACAGTTGTGAGGAAGGGAGAGAGCTGTAAGCTCACAGCTCATCTGATCTACTCTGGCTCATAGACAGTTGCATAGACGCATGACCTCAATTCTGGGAGTGGGGGGAGAGGGAGGGAGAGAGAGGAAGGAAACTGGGGTCTGTGATCCATTTGACCTTGATGGCAAGAGGAAGGCACTGAAGAGTTACAAAGCAATCCCAGGACCTGGGAGGATGAGGCAGGAGGATTGTTCACAAGCTCAAAGCCATGTTCTTCATAGTGAATCCCAAGCAGGCTGGTCTGCTTTTCTGTTTTGCTTGGGGTTTTTTGTTTGTTTGTTTTTGTTTTATTTTTTGAGAGACAGGGTTTCTCTGTGTTGCCCTGGTTGTCCTGGAATTCACTCTGTAGACCAGTCTGGCCTCCAATTCACAGATATCCACCTGCCTCTGCCTTCCAAATCCTGGGATAAAAGGTGTGCGCCACCATGCCTGGCTGTTGTCTCCTTATTGGGCCTGGGATGAAATTTAAGTACTGTGACAACCTGGTATTTTGTTTAGAAGAAAAAAATGCTGCCAGTCATGGTGACAAGTGCCTTTAATCCCAGTGATTGGGAGGCCGAGGCAAGTGGATCTTTGCATGTCTGAGGCTCGCCTGGTCTGGTTTACAATATCTAGTTTCATACAGCCAGGGCTGTATAGTGTGACCCTTTCTCAGAAAATCAAAAAAATTAAAAAAAAAAAAAGCAAAAAGCCCAAATAAACAGCTGGACAGTGGTGGCACACGCCTTTCTTTAATCCCAGCCCTCAGGAGGCAGAAACAGGCAGATCTCTGTGAGTTCAAGGCCAGCCTGGTCTACATAGTGGAAACTCTGTCTCAAGAAATTAAAAAAAAAAAAAAAAAAAAAAAAGCTGAGTCAAACTTCTGCTGAAGGCTGGATATGACTTGGGATGTCCCTAAATCCACTGGTTTCCAAGGGCCTCTGCTGTCACTAAAACAGAAAAGGAACTCATAGATGGGTATTACCCATACCCCTCTTCTGCAGTATAGTAACCAACCACAGCAAAGAAAAACACCAAGAAAAATTACATGCACACTTCACCAAAACAGTAGAATTTTTTTGTTCTGTATCTTTTTTCTTTTCCATACTAGTTGTTCTGTATTTTTTTATTGTTATTTTTGAGACAGGGTTTCTCTGAATAACAGTCCTGGATATCCTGGAACTTACTATGTAGACCAGGCTGGCCTTAAACTCACAGCGATCTGCCTGCCCCTACTTCCCAAGTGCTGGGATTAAAAGCACACACCAACACCACTTGGCTATTTTTAAATTTTTGAGACAGGGTCTCATTATGTAGCCCTGGCTGGCCTGGATCTCTATATTGACCAGGCTGGCCTCAAACTCAGAGAACTACTTGCCTCTGCTACTATGCCCTCATAAATATATATTCTTGAAAAATACTTAGAGAGCTATTTATTTTGTGTGTATGAGTGTTTTGCCTAATGTATGTCTGTCTATACATCACATGTATGCCTGGTGCCGTCAGAGGTCAGAAGAGGGTGTCTTGGACTTACAAATGTTTGTAAGTAGCTGTATGGGTGTTGGGGATGGAACTAAGTCATCTGCAGGAGCACTAAGTGTCCTTAACTGCTAAGTCTTCTCTCCAACCCCAATAAATGTGGTTTTAAAAAGAAAGAAAGGAGGCAGTGGTGGCACATGCCTTTAATCCCAGTGCTCAGGAGGCAGAGGCAGGTGGATCTCTGTGAGTTTGAGGCCAGCCTGCTCTACAAAGCGAGATCCAGGACAGGAACCAAAACTACAGAGAAATTCTGTCTCGAAAAACCAAAAAGAAAGGGGACTGGAGAGAAGTCTGAGCTGTTACAGCTGTTAAGGGTAATGACCACTCTTCCAGAGAACCTGGTTGCTTACTTTATAACAAGACCCTGTCTCAATGCTAGGTTTAAATTGTTTTAAACAGCTAAGCCTGGAACTGTAGTTTGTTTGTGATCCTAGCACTTGGGAGGGGAGATAGAAGGATCAGGAATTCAAGGTCAGCCTCAGTATATAGTTCTAGACAAAAACAAAAACAGAGAGAGAGAGAGAGAGAGAGAGAGAGAGAGAGAGAGAAGAAGAAGAAGAAGAAGAAGAAGAAGAAGAAGAAGAAGAAGAGAAGAGGCAGGCTTGGTGGTTCAGGACTTTAAGCCAAAACTAAGGAGGCCGAGGCAGGTGGAGCTCTGTGAATTTGAGGATTTGAGGTCTAGTTGGCAAACATAATGAATTTCAAGTCAGCCAGAGCTAAGACAGTGAGAACTTGTCTAAAAAAAAAAAAGAAAGAAAGAAAAACAAGGTCACCCTTGGCTACACAGTGAGTTAGAGTCCAGTGCAGGATACTTCAGAGTCTATCTCAAAGAAGAATTGTTTGTGACTTGAGTGGTCGGTGGCCAAGCTAGCTGCCGTACCCAGCCTCCTCTTTCCTTGTTTATCTGCATGTGTCCAACTACAGTTTCCATAGGCTCTACTCTGAGGCATACGAGATATGTTCACGGACAAGAGGGGATTTTTCTTTTATATTTTAACTTTATTATTATTATTATTATTATTATTATTATTATTATTATTATTATGTGTGTGTGTGTGTGTGTGTGTGTGTGTTTGTAGCCAGAGGACAACTTTCAGGATTTATTCTCTCCCTCCATCCTGAGTGTTCCAGGGACCGACCACATCAGCCTTGATGCCCTTCTCCTCCCCCTCCTCCTCCT
Organism: Onychomys torridus; assembly: GCF_903995425.1. NCBI lineage: Eukaryota > Metazoa > Chordata > Mammalia > Rodentia > Cricetidae > Onychomys > Onychomys torridus. The sequence goes on along the minus strand of NC_050444.1, from coordinate 131,797,355 downwards.
CCTCCTCCCCCTCCTCCTCCTCCTCCCCCTCTTCCTCCCCCTCCTCCCCCTCCTCCTCCTCCTTCTCCCCCCACTGCTGTCCCTGCTTTTCACTTAATTACATTTTTCTCATTCATTGTGTGTGTGTGTGGTGCATGCATGTGCACACCTGTGGAAGCATTTGGGAGTTCAGTCTCCACTATGTGAGTTCAGATCAAACTCAGGTCATCAGGCTTGGCAAGGCCTGGATAGACCAACAGCTAGACATTATTTCTTTTTGCGGTGGGTTGGGGAGGTGGTTTTTTGTTTTTGTTTTGTTTTTGGTTTTTGAGACAGGGTTTCTCTGTGTATCCTGGATCTTGCTCTATAGACCAGGCTGGCCTCGAACTCAGAGGGATGCTCCTGCCTCTGCCTCCTGAGTGCTGGGATTAAAGGTGTGGACGACCACACCCGGCCCAACGAGACACTATTTCACACACACATACACTCTCTCCCGTAAAAGTGTGAATGCACAAGGTCCTGGGATCGATCCCTAGTACCACAGAACAAAAAGACTTCATCTTACAGTATAATGACAAAAATCCCAGCATTTAGGCAGCTGAGACTGCAGTTCATCACCACAACATTTTTTGTTTTGTTTTGTTTGTTTGTTTATTGAGACAGTTTCGTGCAGCCCAGGCAGGCTGGCCTTAAACCTGCAGCGTAGCTGAGGTTGGTTTTGAAATGATTCTCTTGTCTTCATCTATCCAGAGCTAGGATTATAGGCATGAACTACCATGCCCCGCTTCCCCCGTATTCTTTTCCGTTTCATATTATTTTATTTTTGAGACAGGGTTTCTCTGTGTAGCCCTTGCTGTCCTGGAACTCACTCTTTTATTTATTTATTTATTTATTATTATTTCTTCTCTTTCTTTAGAGGGAGAGAGCGCGGCGACGGGTATCCTCAGCCCCGGGATTCCACGGCTGCTGGGGTTGGGGGGCGGCTGTAACACTCGGGGTGGGGTGGATCGGCGCCCGTGGGTGATGACCCCTTCCCCTTAAGCCTGCAGCACCCGGTATTCCCGGGCGGTCTCCCATCCAAGTACTAACAAGGCCCGACCATGCTTAGCTTCCGAGATCAGACTACGTCGGGGGCGTTCAGGGTGGTATGGCCTTAGACGTGGAACTCGCTCTTTAAACCAGGCTGGCCTCGAACTCAGAGATCTGCCTCCGGAGTGTTGGGATTAAAGGCGAGCGCCTGGTACCTGGTACCCCACCCCCATGTTCTCAACAGAAAAATTGTCTGAAGGACAGGGACTGTTTGTCTTTTCGTTCTACTATTTCTGCCTAGCACCATGTCGAGCACACCAGCATGTGGCAGACACTCAAAACTATGTTAAATTGGTGTCTTCGAAATATTTTAGACATTTCAAAAAGCAAGCATCAAGTATCTGGTGTCGGGGTTGGGGATTTAGCTCAGTGGTAGAGCGCTTGCCTAGCCTCAGCTCCACACACACAAAAAAGTATCTGTTGTCTTTAAAGTCATCGAGCTACTTACTAAAGAAGTCAGGATTTGAACCCCTGTCTGCAGAACCACAGGGCTCTCACTGTAAGTTTCCCAGTGGTACATAAAAGCAGAGGGTCGAACTGGTGTTAAACTGGCAAAGGGATAAGGGCCTGAAAATATTCTCAGGGTTGGGGATTTAGCTAAGAGGTAGAGCGCTTGCCTAGCAAGAGCAAGGACCTGGGTTCGATCCTCAGCTCCAAAAAAAAAAAAAAAAAAAAAAAAAGGAGAAAATATTCTCATAGGTCGCAGCGCCTTGGAGACCCGCCCCACGCCCCACGCGCCGGAAGTCGTGAGGCCAAGACTACATATCCCAAAATGCTCTGCGGTGCTTTTCCTCAGTGGTGACGTCGTAAGGACGCTGGCGCGCGGGATTTAAACTGCAGCGGTTTAGGCGGCGTTAATACTGCTCTGTTTTAGTAGAGTCGTGGTTTCCAAGCTTCTTGCATTTGTTTTACCTGCTGCTGTTCCGGAGTCCATGGAGTCGCTTCACGCCCGATTGTTTCCTGGTCTCTCCATCAAGATTCAACGCAGTAATGGTGAGGGCAGGGTCCTGAGGCCAAGGGGACGCCAGAGCAGTGAGAATGCCAAGATGGTTACCCAGCCCCCAAACGGCAAGCTTTGGGACACTCTTTCCCCATCCCACACTGAGGGGGTCCATGTCCGTGCACTAGCGGTCACTGTCCCTTACACTGGGGGAAAACACGGCCCTGGTTGTGGGTCCCTTGCCTGCTTTCTGAGTGTGGGCAGAGCACCTCTGCGGTCATAGACGTGCCTAGGCTAGGTTAGAGCCAGAGGCTGTACTTCCTGCCGAAATCTTTCTCTGAAAGTGCTGGGCTTCCTAGCCCCAGACAGGGCTGTATATGGTACCTTTACAGTGTGGTAGGCGCAGGGATTCAAAGTAAACGAGCAGGATCCCTGCTCTTACGGAGCTGGTAAGACAACCTTCTGTTTTTGTTAAGGGACGACTGTAGGTCTGCTAATGTCCTTCGTGCAATAGCCAGACAGTGACTGCCAAAACTGAGTTGGGGAAGTCAGCTCTTCAGCCATGCGTTTAGGAGCAGCTCCTCTTAGGACTGTAGTGATGTCTCTGCCCAAATGAACCTTCATTCTATTGCAGACTCTGGAGCAGAGATGAACCCTTATTCTATGCAGCTGTGGTTTAAAACCCGTTGCCTACCCACCTCACTGTGGGGTGGTCTATGGTGAATCCCCACTAGGATTATTAGTGTTTGTGCTGATTTTTAGAAGAGGGGAAAATCAATTTTCCCTTCCTAGGTAATGTCTACATTGGAAGTCTTTGTAGGATTTTTTTTTTTTTTTTTTTTTGGTTTTTTGAGACAGGGTTTCTCTGTAGCTTTGGAGCCTGTCCTGGATCTCGCTCTGTAGACCAGGCTGGCCTCGAACTCACAGAGATCCACCTGCCTCTGCCTCCTGAGTGCTGGGCTTACAGGCGTGAGCCACACCACCTGACTTCTGTGTGTAGTTTTGGTGCCTGTACCGTATCTCACTCTGTAGACCAGGCTAGACTCCAACTCACAGAGATCTGCCTGGCTCTGCCTCCCAAGTGCTGGGATTAAAGGCGTGTACCACCACCACCCAGCACTGTAGGATCCTAAAAGCAGAGTGGAGTATAAAAGTTAAGTTTTTAGGAGACAGGTGGATGACCTCTGCTCTTTTCATACACAGGCTTAATTCACAGCGCCAATATAAGCACAGTGAACTTGGAGAAATCCTGTGTTTCAGTGGAATGGACAGAAGGAGGTAACACAAAGGGCAAAGAGGTAGGTTCTGTGAGAATATTTCTGTGGCATGTCACATGATCCTGTGTGGAGCATCTGTGTGGAACATGTGAGAACCCAGTTTCTGATGTTTGCTGTCCTCTCCAATCTTAAAAAAAGGTTTTCTTTGGATACGTTGGCATTTTATTTTGTCAGGTGTTTTTTTGTTTTTGTTTTTGTTTTTTTCTTTTTCTCTTTGAGACAGGGTTTCTCTGAGTAGCTTTGTGCCTTTCCTGGAACTCGCTCTGTAGAGCAGTCTGGCCTCTTACTCACAGAGATCCGCCTGGCTCTGCCTCCCGAGTGCTGGGATTACAGGCGTGTGCCACCACCACCCGACTCCTGTGTGTAGCTTTGGTGCCTGTCCCATACCTCACTCTGTAGACCAGGCTAGACTCCGACTTACAGAGATCTGCCTGGCTCTGCCTCCCGAGTGCTGGGATTAAAGGCGTTTGCCACCACCGCCCGGTGTCAGGTGTGTTCTAAATTGAAGCAATTAACAGTTTCTGGTGTGTCTGTGGAAAGCAAATTTCGGCAAAGCCAGAAGGCTTTGCTTACTTACCTAAGCTGGGTTCTGAGTACATAACACATTGCTGCTTCAGTTTGGGTAACAAAATCAGTAACCCAGGAAAGGAAACAAAGGTGTGCTTTCAGAATGCCAAATCGTGAAGCAGCTGGTGATGGATGACACGGGGAACAGGGTAAGATCTGATCCAGGGTGGGACTTGGATGGGATAGGAAGGCTAACGGCATGCATCAGTCCTGCGGTCTGAGTGACAAGCTGGCCATAGGCAGAGCCGACTCAGGATGGTCTGGCCCCAGCAAGAAGACTGAAAAGAGATGGGAGAGTCTCTGGCTGGCAACTACGATGTTCAGGTTTAGTGGGGAACCTTGCAATATGGAGAAAAGCAGAGATGGGAAAAAGGTGTGGTGCTGTGAAAAGGCCACTGGTCTGTGAATTAAAAACTCAGATTTCTGTTCTGTCTCCGCTTTCATGTTTCTGCTCTTAGAAATCCCATATGCTAACCTATAAAGTGAAGATGACAATGTCTATCTCAGAATATTGTGAAGATTTAGCCACAAAGTCCTTCTGGACTGATTCCAAAATAATAGACCGTGTGTTGAGGGCTGAGAATGTAGGTGAATAAGATGCGTCCTCTCTCTCTCAAGGAGTTTGATAGGGTGACACAGATAGGGCTGGTGTGGTGGTACATACATACATCTCAGTGCTCAGGAGGTAGGGGCAGGCAGATATTTATGGGCTTGAGGCTAGCATGGTTCACATAGTGAGTTCTAGGCTAGCCAAGGCTACGTAGTGAGAGCCTGTCTCTCAAAAAAAAAAAAAAATACAAGTAAGTCTTTTTACTTTAAAAAATATTTGTGCCAGGTTGTAGTGGTGCATACTTTTTTTGGTTTTTTGAGACAGGGTTTCTCTGTATCTCTGTAGCTTTGGAGCCTGTCCTGGACTAGCTCTGTAGCTCAGGCTGGCCTTGAACTCACAGAGATCCACCTGCCTCTGCCTCCCGAGTGCTGGGATTACAGGCATGTGCCACCACCAACTGGCTCTGTTTCTCTTTTATACTGGTTCAATCTCTGTGTAGCCTAGGGTGGACTTGAACTCCTGATCTTCCTGCTTCTTCCTCCCAAGTGCTGGGATTAAAGGTATGTGCCACCACTGCCTGACCTTTATGGTTAACTAGTGGCTAGCTCTGCCCTCTGATCTCCAGGCAAGCTTTGTTTGGCAGAACACAAATGAAATATCATGCAGCAAAATAAAGTTGTGTGTGTGTGTGTGTGTGTGTGTGTTGTGTGTAAGGAGGGAGGGAGCACTTGAGTGCCATGGTGCATATGTGTCATGTGTGAAGATTTCAGGACAACTGTGGGGGAGTTTCTTACCTTCTATTGAAGGCTGATGGAAATAGGGGTCTTTTGTTTCCATGCTAGCTAGCTTGGGAGCCTCTGGGTGATTTTCCTGTCTTCATCTTCCATCATTTATTATGTAAACAGAAGAGGGCACCAGATCTCATTACAGATGGTTGTGAGCCACCATGTGGTTGCTGGGAATTGAACTCAGGACCTCTGGAAGAGCAGTCGGTGCTCTTAACCTCTGAGCCATCTCTCCAGCCCCTGGGATTATAGATTTTTATCCCTGCCCATACAGAGTTTGTAGCCAACCTGTATTACATAGTGTGACCCTTTATCAAAAAGAGAGTGGGGCAGTGGTTGCATATGGCTTTAATCCCAGTATTCAGAAGGCAGAGGCAGGTGGATCTAAGTTTGAGGTCAGCCTGGTACAAGTTCCAGGACAGCCAGGACACCCTGTCTTGAAAACACAAGAGAGTGAGAAAGAGAGAAAGAAAATGTGTGTGTTAGACAGACAGGGGACAGAGGAGAGAGAGAGAGAGACTGAGCTTCCTCTCAGGGCCTCACATATTATTGTATTATTCCACTGAGCTACATCTTTATCTCTAGAGCCCTCTTAAAATCTTAGTCAAATGAGCCCCCCCCCCCACCCCGATCGATGTCTGTGCCTTCCTGTTTTCACACTCTTGTTCTCTGTCCTAGGATGCTCGGTGTGAATATACATAGGTAGTATTGGATCTGGGCTCTTGCATTTATGCTCTGTAGTTTGAAGCTTGAGCGTGAAGTAGGAATATGTAGCAATATGAGGAGTGTCCTCAAGATGGCGCTAGTGAAGTACTTGCCAGCTTTTGCAACCAGGGATGCTGTCCTCATTTTACCCATGCTGCTTGATTTCTACCATTGGACACAGGACTTTCCTTCCCCATTAGAATTTGAATTCACGGAAAGGTGCTGTATTTGAGTCTATTTGTGGTTACCCTCTCTTGCATGCTGCTGGCTTACTTGTTCCTAACATGTTTAAGAAAGTTCAACAGTCTGGGCTGGAGGTGTAGCTAAATGATAGAGTACTTGCTTTGTCTGTTCGCCCTGGGTGCCAGCTCACCAGCCGTGTAGAAAGTAAACAAGTAGATGCAGCTTGTGGATTGAAGTGGTAAAGCTTTCACCTTAGGGTGTATTCGTTAGCTTTGTCCGTTTCAAAATCTAAACAAAGTGAGTTCCATTTGTGTCTTGTGTGCATGTGTGGTGCTGAAGAGGGCCTCACACATGCAAAGAAACACTACCGTGAGCAACATCACTCGGCTGGATTGGCTGCTTCAAACCTGTGAGTTATTCTGGTGAAGTTTGAGTTGTTCCTAAAGATTACAGGACTCTGGTGATGTAAACCCAGAATTGTGACCTCATTGTGGGTGTGAGCAGGACTAGGAAAAGCATCAACAGGAAGGTGTGACTGGGAGGAAGTTTCTGGGCCCAGTAGAAAATGTAGGTAGACTTAGGGTTAGGTAGCGGCTTTCGGGAACTTACCCCTGCTGATAAGATCCTGAGGGGCCCTCCATTGTGACTGTCACCAGATGGTTAGAACTTGTTTCCTCCTTCATGTCAGCCAGCAAGAAGTGATCAGGGGGCTGTGACCAACAGGACGTCACTGTCCAGCAGATCAGTAGGAGAGCCAAGTAACGTAGGTCTCCTGTGACCTCTGAGTGCCTGCCTGTCAGCCTCTTCTCCACCTCATTCTCATCACTCACAATCTCCCATTGGCTTGGAACCTGGCAACCCATTCCATCTAGATGGTAAACCATTACTAAGGAATACTATTTTGTAGTGGTCAGTGCTTAATGGAGCGTAAGGTTGGTAAAGCCTGAGTCTTGGGTGGCCTTGACTACAGCACCTCATTTAGATCAAGCACTGTTGTTTCACTGAGACTCACTTGTCCTTGCAGATTGATATTGATGACGTGGCTGCAATAAACCCAGAACTCTTCCAGCTTCTTCCCTTACACCTGAAGGACAATCTGCCACTGCAGGAAAATGTAACAGTCCCGGTAGGTGCCTGCCTGTCATCTGACTGCAGCTGCTGTCCCTGAAGAGTCACTTGTTACCTTTTTGCTGATTTCTGTCTGGGACTGCCCAGGGGCCTTATCACAGTACGCAGGCTCATGATAGGACCCGAGGGCTGATAAAAGCCATATGTTGTGGCAATTTGTTCTGTTTTTCAGAAGCAAAAACGCAGATCGGCCAACTCCAAAATTCCAGCTCCAAAAGAAGGTAAATGAGGGCTGTTGCCGCAGTGTTTGCTGTGGGTGAACTTCCAGGGCTCTGAGTGGGGGCCAGAGTAGAGTCCTTGCATGTGACTTTGGGTAAGCTGACTTCTAGCCTTTGTTCAGTCATCTGGTTGTGTGAGGAAGAATCCAGCCTGCACCTAACCTCTGAGAGAACTGTACATTTCAGACATTTGTTTTCTGGTCTAAACATTTGTTCTATAGACCAGAGCCTGGTACAGAGGAGACCTGCTTCCTTCCCTCAGAACACCAGGCCTTACACTGAGGCTATGAGAGAAGCGTAGTTGTAGTTTGGGCTATTAGAAGAGCAGTGGAGCTTGAATACAAGGATGTGTGGCTACGGTCCCCACGGGGAGCTGGAGAGGAGGACTGGAAGTTCTAGCTGCCTTGGGCTATATATAGAAAGAAACCATCCCCCCAAAATAAAGAAGCTGGGGGGAGGTGGTGTACACCTTTAATCCCAGCTCTTGAGACAGAAGCAGGAGGATTTCTGAGTTTGAGATCAGCCTGATCTGTGTAGTAAGTTCCAGGACAGCCAGAGCTATATACTGAGACCCTATGTTGGAAAAAAAAAAAAAAAAAAAAAAAAAAAAAAAAATTAAACAGCAAGAAGGCTGGTGAGATAGTTTATCAGGCAAAATCACATTACACAAACCTGACAACCTGAGTTCCATCTTAAAAATACCAAGTTGTAGCCAGGCAGTGGTGGTGCACACCTTTAATCCCAGCACTCGGAGGCAGAGCCAGGTGGATTTCTGTGAGTTCGAGGCCAGCCTGGTCTACAGAGAGAGATCCAGGAAAGGTGCAAAGCTACACAAAGAAACGCTGTCTCAGAGAAAAAAAATACCAATGGTATACAGGTCTCATAGACATGCTTAGCACAGCCTGCAAGAAGGGCGCTGATTCCGTTCCAGTGCATGTCCTCAAGGGATATGGACACTTTCCCGGTTGGTCTTATTTGATTTTGTGTGTCTGCTCACACACGTGCCACAGGACTCCCAGCTTTTGGGAGTCGGTTCTCTCCTTCCACTGTGGGTTCTGGGGATCAAACCCAGGCCTCCAGGTTTGTGCAGCAAGCGCTTTGACCTGATAAACTATTGTGCTGTTTTGTTTCTGTTGTTTTAGATTCATATTATTATTTTTTAAAATTCTCTGTGTGTGAATATGTGCTACATGAGTGCAGGAGCCTAGGGAAGCTAGAGGTGCTGGGTCTTTCTAGACCTGGAGTTAGACGCCATTGTGAGCCACCTAATGTGGGTGCTGAGAACCCAGCTCCAGCCCTCTGGAAGAACAGCATGTTCTCTTAACTGCTGAGCCATCTCAAGCCCTGGTTTTGTTTTTGTTTGGTTTGGTTTTTTGGTGTTTTTTTTTTTTTTTGACAAACAATCTCTGGTTCAGCCTGTCCTGGAACTCATTACGGAGTTCAGGCTGGCCTCAACCTGTAGTTTGAGCAATTGTTTTTTTTTTTTTTTTTTTTTTTTTTTTTTGCTTTTTATACCACTTTATTCCAACCTGAGCACCTCAATATAAAACCAAACACTGGTGAACTGTTTTCCTTACTAATTTTGAGTTACTGTAAAATGTACAAGTTCTGCTAGCAGATCAACACTTAAATAGATTAAATCATCTGACATGTGGTAGATTTCATATAATGAAAATACCTAAAATAATTAGTGCAAAATATACTGATCAAAATAAACAAGGTTTCAAGATGATTACTAATAACATTGTAATACTTACGTTACCAGTTACAGGTACAGTGTTTATTATGGTTCTAGCCATGACAGAATAGCAAAGCCCCTTCCTTTCATAGGGGAGGAAGAAATAATTAGCTGTTTTAGTAACTGTACATTTTTTGAGCAATCTTCTTGCCTTAGTTTTCCAAGTGCTTGGATTATAGATGAGAGCTACCAAACCTGGCTCTGTCTGGCTTGGTTTTGCTTTGCTGAGGGTTGGGCCGAAGCCATCTGTGCTCCGCCACTGAGCTGTCCTCCCAGCCCTGGAGCTCCTTAAGTGTGTATCTGAGTCTGAAGTAGGAACCAAGGTTGGACAGGTGGCTCAGTGGGGAAATTGTGTGTCAGTGTGAAGGCTTTATTTCAGATTCCCCATCACGTATGTAAAAAAAAAAAAAAAACAGATGTGATGGCATGTGTTGTGATACCCTAGTGCTGGTGAGGCAGAAACAAGACGAGCCCCAGGACTGGCCTGCCATGCCATGCCATGCCAGTCAAATGGTAAGCTCCAGGTTTAGAGAGACACTCTGTCTCAAAAATTAAGGGGAAGTAATAGAGGAAGAAACTCAGTGGCAGCCTCTGGTCTCTATAGGCCTAGGTGCATGCCTTCTGCAAAGTCATGTACACACATCCATCTATTATATACCCATACGAGTGGGGGTTGAGTAAAAGACTGCAGAATATCTGTCATTTGTGAAACACAAAATTATGGGGTTTGGAGGAGGGCATTGAGACAGGTTCTAATAATGTAGCCCAGGCTGACCTCCAGTTTGTAGAACTACTATCTCATCCTGCTCACAAGTGTTACGACTTCAGACATGAGCCACCCATTAGCTTGACTTGAAAACATTTTTTAATATTTATTTTTGGTTTTTCAAGACAGGGCTTCTCTGTGTAGCCCTGGCGATCCTGGAACTTGCTTTGTAAACCAGAATGGCCTCAAATTCAACAGAGATCCACCTGCCTCTGCCTCCTGAATGTTATGATTAAAGGTGTGCACCACCACCAGCAAAAGTGAATCTTTTTTTGAGGTTTTATGTTGGGGGGGGGGGGGTTGCCTGCCTTTATGTATGTTTGTGCACTATATCCATGTAGTGCCTACAAAGGGCATCAGTTTCCCTGGGACTAGAATACAAAAGAGTACTAGCTACCATGTTGGTGGTGAGAAGTGAACCAGGGTCCTCTGGAAGGGCAGCCAGTGCCCAGTGTTCATAACCCCTGAGCCATCTCTCCACCCCTAAAAATGAATCCTGAAAAAGCATTCTTTTTTTTTTTTTTTTTTTTCCATCAAGACTAGAAAAATAGGCGGGGTGGTGGTGGCGCACACCTTTAATCCCGGCACTCAGGAGGCAGAGGCAGCCGGGTCCCTGTGAGTTCAAGGCCAGCCTGGTCTACAGAGAGAGTTGCAGAACAGCCAGGGCTACACAGAGAAACCCTGTCTCAAAATAAAAAAAAAAAAAAGACTTAGAAGAATGGGTCTTTCTCTCCAGAAATTATTTTAGATTTTCTGTAGGTCCTTCCATTTATTTATTTATTGTGTTTCCCTTCACTGTCCCTGTACTGGGGATTAAACCAGGTTCTGGAGAAGCCTTCAACCACTGGGCTATATGGCCAGCTCAAGACAAATGCTCTTAAGGGAGATAGCCTTGCCCCCAGGAACACCTGGATCTACAGACCCCACAAATGAGTTTGGGGATAGCGGGGCTTGGTCTTGCTGCTGTTCCCGGGCTTGCGTCCAGGTGGCTAGGTTCTGTGCACCCCCACTGCTTTAGCTCACCCTATTGTGCAGCACTGGTTGGTCCTGTGATCATAGGTCTTCGAAGCCGGTCCACTCGCATGTCTACTGTCCCAGAGGTTCGAATTGCCACTCAGGAGAATGAAATGGAGGTGGAGCTGCCTGTGGCTGCAAACTCTCGAAAGCAGTTTTCAGTTACCCGTGAGTAACCAGTGTGCTCTCCCTGTATAAAGTCCTAAAGCAGCTGACTCTCCCAGCGTTCCTAAAGTGGCTCAGGATGGGCTTGTCATGGAGGGGAAGCCTTCAGAGACCTGATTCTACAGACTTGACCCAAGCATGGCTTTTTGGGCTAGGCCAGCCCTTTTTGACATCTCCAAACTATATTGACTCGGTGAACTAGGTGACTGGTTGCTCACCACTAAAATACCAGTACTTAAGAGATTGCCATGAGCTTGAGGTCAGCCTAGGCCTCAGAGTGGAAATCTGTCTCCAAACACACACACACACAAAGAACAACAAAAACCCAAACTGAAAAAATTAACCAGACCAAAACACCACAAAAATGTATGATAACAATCCATCATGCCTTATTACACTCATACCTGGTCATGAGCCTTTCATTTACCTTCATTTAGATTAATGCTTAAAGCATAATGATCCACCGTCTCACAAAATCTCCATCTACTTTACGCATCTAGTTGAAAAACCACTTTACTTAAAATTATTCCAGGTTAGGATTGTGGCTCAGTTGGCAGAGTGCTTGCCCAGCATGCACAAAGCTCTGGACTCCATCCCAGCACCACATGAAACTGGACCTAGTGGAACCCGCCTGCAATTCTAGCACTCATGAGGCAAGGTGACTCCATACGAGGTCAACCTCTGTCCAGCCATACTGAGTTTGAGCCCAGCCTAGGCGGTGTGATACGCTGTCTCAAAACAACTGTTGTTTTTTAAGACAGGGTTACTCTGTAACTTGATCTGTAGACTGGGTTGGCCTTGACCTCAGAGATCCACCTGCCTCTTGTGCTCCACCACACCCTGCTGTTTGTTCTTTCGAGACAGGGTCTCTTTCTTCTCATTCTGTACCCTCTGATATCCTGGGACTTACTGTGCACCCTAGCCTGGCCTTGAACTTGTAGAAATCATTCTCCCTTAGCCTCCCAAGTGCTAAGATTACAGGTGGGAGCTACCTGACTCAGTTTAAAGTTATTTTTAAAGGTCTGCTTTCATATTTAGTTTAAGGCTTTTTGACCGCAGGTGCAGTCCTTGGCTGGGATGGTGGTTGAATTTGGACTGGGGACAAGAGGAACAGCCTGAGTTTATCCATGACCTGTTGAGCCCCAAGTTAGGACAGCTGCTCCTGCTGCCTGCTTCCCAGTGACTCTTGTTCTCCCACAGCTGGTTTCCCTAGGCCCTCCTGCCCTGCAGTGACAGAGTTACCCTTGTCGATGGTCAGCGAGGAGACAGAAGAGCAAGTCCACCCCACCCGAAGCATGTCTTCTGCAAATCCTGGAAATTCAGGTAGACTCGCTGAGCTGTGTGCTCCTCTGCTCTAGCACGGGTACTAACATTGGTCCTGCCTGGGCCCCTAAAGGTGGGTTATCCTATGCTTATGGACCGAGTCTTTCACAACACACAGAAGTTTGGCAGAAGCCATTTGTTATAGGTGAGATGTATCACAGCTAAGTTCTTGATAAACAGCCCAGAGTCCTTTTGAAAATGAAGTGGAGTACCTTACCTTTTTTGTTTTGTTTTTCAAGACAGGGTTTTTTATTGTATAACAGTCCTGGGTGTCCTGGAACTCGCTTTGTTTATCAGGCTGGCCTCAAACTTTTTTTCTTTTATAGATTTATTGATTTTTGTGTGTATGAGTGAGTGTTTTACCTGCATGTGTGTCTGTGCACTGTGTGCACACCCGACGCCAGTGGAGGTCAGAAGAGGGCATTGAATTCCCTAGGACTTGTGTTATAGACAGTTGTGAACCACCAGGTGGGTGCTGGAAATCAAACTTTGGCCTTCTGCAAGAGCAACTGCTCTAACCACTGAGCAATCTCTCCAGCCCTGCCTCATTTTGATTCTAGAGAAAATAGCTGCAGAAGCATAGAGCGTAGGTAAAGACCAGAGTGGTGTGACTGTTGCTCTGACCTCACATTGGCCCAGTCAGTACGTCATGGACTCGTCCATCCAAGAGTCAGATGAAAGTCTAGAAAAGGCGTAGGCTGTGTTAGTGAGGTGGCTCAGTAGGTAAAAGGTGCCTGCCATCAAGCCTGAGCTCAATTAGATCCCACGTGGTAGAAGGAGAGAACTGACTTCCAAAAATTATCCCCACTTCCTCGTGTATGGAGTGGCATGAGCGTGTATACAAACACACACACTAATTTATAAACAAATAGAAGACCAAGCATGGTAGCACACACCTTTGATCCCAGCGCTTGGGAGGCAGAGGAAGGCAGATCTGAGTTTGAAGCCAGCCTGGTCTATCTACAGAGTGAGTTCTGGGTCAGCCAGGGCTACATACACAGAGAAACTATCTTGAAAAAACAACAACAAACAAAAACAAAATAAATAAAAACAAGGTTCTAGAGAACGGAGACCTGTTTCTACCAGTATCAGCGGACTAGCCAGAAACTAACAAATGAAGCAGGTGAGTAAAGAGTGACTTCCTTTCCCTGCAGTTCGGAGGAAATCATGTATTGTGAAGGAAATGGAAAAAATGAAGAACAAGCGGGAAGAGAAGAGAGCCCAGAACTCGGAAATAAGAATAAAGCGAGCTCAGGTGACTCCTGGGAGATGCGGGTGAGAGTTTCAGGACAAGCACCTGGCAGATAAGCAGCCAACACATAGCTGGCCCTGGCATTTCTAAGGTTCCAGATCTGATATCCAGGAAGTTTAGTCACTTTTTATCAGAATTCAGAAAATAAATGCATAATTCAAAAATTATCTGAAGATGCGCCAATGAGCCATATTTGATGCTGACTGGGGAAGCCCATCTTGTGCTCACAAGATACAGTGCTGTTGCTGGGCACACTGCTTTCTCTGCTCCCCCTGCCCCTGTCCCCTGTAACTGATATTACCATACAGGGTAGAAGCAATGGCAGTGGAGTCTTAGTTGGGTAATTGATCTGAGGAAACGCATTCTGCTGCTTTGCCTCCTAAGATGTGGAAAGCAGCTCTTGTCTCTGGTGCATGCCTGCCCCCCCCCCCCTGCTCCCCAAGACTTCCTGCCTGGCTTCTCAGACTAGAGCCAGGGTTGAGGCACTCAGCTGTGAATCTGCTGCTGCTGGTTGTCTCTGGATCTAAGAGCGCTCACACCTTAACATTCTCCCTGTGTTCCTCTCGCCTCAAACAGGAATATGACAGCAGCTTTCCAAACTGGGAATTTGCCCGGATGATTAAAGAGTTTCGGGTTACTATGGAATGTCACCCACTTACTGTGACTGATCCTGTGAGTATACCGGAAAGTTCTTCAACCCCTCTTCCCTGAGCAGGACAGGGAAGGACATTGAAGGACAAGGAAAAAGGGCATGCTGGGATCTTCATTCACTCTTGAGTGTTGTCTGAAGAGTTAGGTTGCTCTGCTCTCTTTTTTTCCTCCCTCCCTTCTGTGTGTGTACATATTTGTCTCCTCCCATCCCCCTGTGTATGTGTGTGTTTCTGGGGATCGAATCCAGGACTCCCACATATCTGAGCACACAGTCTCCCACTGAGCCATATCCCTGGTGGGGCCCCCCAACACTTTTTAAGATAGTGTCTCAGGGCTGGAGAGATGGCTCAGAAGTTAATTGTTGTACTTGTTCCTCAAAACCACTTGGGTGTAGTTCCCAGCACCTACATGGTGGCTCACAGCCAGGTATAATTCCTTCCCCTTGGCATCCATTGGCACTGTTCTCATGTGATAAACAAACATACATGCAGGCACAATATCTGTACATGTTTAAAAAACCAAAGGGTCTCACGATGTAGACCTGCCCGGCCTGGAACTTGCCTCCCAAGTGCTGGGATTACAGGTACATGCCACTACATCCAGTTAAAAACGTCTTTAAATTATGTTTATTTTTACCATGAGGAGGGTACTTGTACACATTGCTATATGGAAGTTAGACGACAGCTTGCAGGCGTCATTTCTCTCTACCATGTGGTATTGAGAGCTATTGAGGGCCAGCCTCAGTGCCCTCTCAGGGTTCAGAGGATCTGAGGGCAAACAACCCCCTCACTCCGTGCTTCTTTGTACCACTTTTCTTCTTCCCTTAGCTGTAAGGTTTTCCAGTTTCTAGACATACACGAAACAAAGGCAATTCTTCTGGTAATTGCAAAGTTACAGAGTTAGAATTTTTTCAGGGTCACAAAGCAGATAGGACCTGTCCAGAGTGACATCCTCAGCATTTTCATGGTTTGTGGGGGTCGGGGGGGGGGATTGGGGCTAGAAGGGTGTCCAGACAACCCTAAGAGGCAGAAAGGCTGACTTCATAGGTTTCTCAGTTCTGAAGAAGTTCATGCATGATCTACAGTCCAGATGTATATATTTACACTAGAGGTTAGTGAGAGAGAAACGGGAAAGAAGGGTGAGTGAGGGCGCAGCCATCAACTGTTCCCCTGCCCACTGGGCCGGGGCAACTGCAAGGTTGCTATGGCGACCGGCACACTGGAAGGAAATTGTGGCATCTGATTTGCGCCAACGCTGGCCATTGTAGCTAACTGAAAGGGACTTCTTTAGATGAACAATTTACATCTATCACCCAAGCGGGTAGAACGAGAGGATTTAAAGCATGTGGTACAAGGTTTGGAGCCTGATGAATTCCAGGTGCCCAAACCCCACAGTGGGACTTGTCTCTAAATGCCGCCTGCTGGAAGGGAACTACTTTATTCCCGCACTGGGTAAATAAGCAGTGGCTATTGTTTTTTGTTCTCTCTCAGGGTTAGGACCCCGGCGGTAAATTTCTGTATCCAGTAAACAGAAGTGAAAGTAGGTGTAGGGATTAATAGCTTTTAGGGTAGAGCTGGAAGTAGCTGCAAGAGAATTTAGGGCACTCACTCTCCGTAATCAGGAGGGACCAGAATCAAATGGCTTGACTGTCCCTTTATCTCTGAAGGTCCCTAATGTGATCTATTTGAAGGACTCCTTTCCTGACTACATGTCCTGCCAAGTGGGAGAACTGCAGGGAGCTAGCTGGCTTCTAGTCTGTCACAGGGAACAGAGCGGAGATTAGGCTGTGGGAACCAAGGTTATTTATTTCATGATTAAATTCTCCTACTGGAGGTCCTACGGAGTGGAGGAGCGGAGGAGGGGGAGTCACCCAACACGTGGGAGAATTTATGCCCAGTAAATGATCAAAACATTGCTATGCTATGGGAATAAATCCCCATTTTTTTTTTTTTTTTAAAGATTTATTATGTATACAGTGTTCTGCCTACATGCATGCTTGCAGGCCAGAAGAGGGCGCCAGATCTCATTACAGATGGCTGTGAGCCACCATGTGGTTGCTGGGAATTGAATTCAGGACCTCTGGAAGAACAGCCAGTGCTCTTAACCTCTGAGCCATCTCTCCAGCCCAAATCCCAAAATTGTAATAGATGGGGAAAAGCTTAGAGCTTCACAGCAGAAATTCACAGCAGGAAACAGCCAAATCATTCAAAAGGCAGTAGCATCAATATGCCTTGTGTTCTCTGTTTAAGTCCTCCATCAGAACCCTGGCTCTAGTGGATCGGCCGTCTTATGATGGCTGAATTTCTGACTGCATAGTCCTGTGGCCCGTAGGATGTGGGTCCTGGGAATTGAACTGGGGTCATCAGGCTTGGTGTAGTGAATCTGCCTTTACCTGCTGAGACGTCCCCTGGCTAGTTTTTTGGTTTGGGATTTTTTGGTTTTTCTTTTTCTCCCACCTTTTTGGGTAGTCTCAATGTGTGCTGTGAAATTTGGCCTTTTTAAAAACAAAACACGGCCGGGTGTTGGTGGTGCACGCTTTTAATCCCAGCACTCGGGAGGCAGAGGCCAGCCTGGGCTACCAAGTGAGTTCCAGGAAAGGCGCAAAGCTACACAGAGAAACCCTGTCTCGAAAAACCAATCAAATAAATAAATAAATAAATAAATAAATAAATAAATAAATAAATAAATAAATAAATAAATAAACCAACCACAATCTGTGCCAGTGTGCGTGCGCCATGGCACACATGAAGAGGCCAACGGACAACTTACTGGAGTTAGGGCTCTCCTATCATGTGGGTTCCAGGAATGGAGCTCAGGTCATCAGGCTTGACAGAAGTGCCTTTACCTACTGAGCCATCTCATCAGCTCGTTTTTGTTTGTTTGTTTTGCTTTTTTCAAGACAGGGTTTCTCAGTGTAGTCTTGGCTGTCCGTGGAACTTATTCTGTAGACCAGACTGGCCTCAAACTCCCCGAGATCCACTTGCCTTTGTCTTCAAAGTTCTGGGATTAAAGGTGTGCGCCACCTCTGCCCAGCATCAGCTAGTTGTGTTTGTTTGTTTTTAAATACTTTAGTGAGAGCATTAGTTACGGCTCAGGTGAGACTCCCTGCTCAGGCTGGCCGGACTGCAAAGACCTAGGAGAGTAGAGTGAGAGCCAGGAGGGGTTCAGGACAGCTTTCTTGTCCTCTAGAATGGTTAACAGGGGAGACTGGGTCCTAGTATGAGATCTCATTGTCTCTAGGGCCAAGAGAGGGGTTGTGGGTGTTGGTTTTGGTACTGTCTGACCTCGCTTTGGCTGTCTCTTCTCATCCTCTTGCAGATTGAGGAACACAGGATCTGTGTCTGTGTTAGGAAGCGCCCACTGAATAAACAAGGTAAGCTGTTCAGTCAGAAGCATCAGGCTAACAGAGGAAGATCCCATGTTCAGGGAGTAGCCCCTGAAATATTCTCCTTCTGCAGAACTGGCCAAGAAAGAAATCGATGTGATTTCTGTTCCCAGCAAGTGTTTCCTCTTTGTGCATGAACCCAAATTAAAGGTGGACTTAACAAAGTACCTGGAGAACCAGGCGTTCTACTTCGACTTTGCCTTCGATGAAACAGCTTCAAATGAAGTTGTCTACAGGTTAGTCCCTTCAATGTTTTTTCTTCCTCCTATCCCCCCCCCCCCCCCCCCCGTTTTCTCTTTCTGACATGGACACTGAGCTCTTCCCCTCCTCCCTGGCCTCTTGTTGTAGGTGGAAGTTTCTGTCCGGCCTGCCTGTTCTCAAATACCCAGCAGCTGCTTCCCAAATAATTGACTCGGAGGCTTAATATTACTTATAAATGCTCAGCCAGTAGCTCAGGGTTATTATTACTAACTAGCTCTTATGCTTAAATTAACCTATGATTCTTTTTTTGTGGGGGAGGTGTTTTGAGACAGGGTTTCTCTGTGTAGCTTTGCACCCCTCTGGAACTCACTTTGGAGACCAGGCTGGCCTCGAACTCACAGAGATCTGCCTGCCTCTGCCTCCTGAGTGCTGGGATTAAAGGTGTGTGCCACCACTGCCCAGCTTAACCTATGATTCTTACCTATGCTTAGCCACGTGGCTTGGTATTTAGTGTGGCATTTCTCATCTTGCCTCCTCTGTTTTTGGCTGGCAACTCCTGACTCTGCCTTTCCTCTTTTCCAAATTCTCCTAGTCTGGTCACCTTGCCTATACTTCCTGCCTGGCTACTGGCTAATCAGCGTTTTAATAAACCAATTCGAGTGACAAATCTTGACAGTGTACAAGAGCATTATCTCACAGCGGTTGTGTTTATTGGGCAGCTCTCTGATCAAGAAGCTCTGGCCCCATAACCAGAAGACCCACTTGGGGACCTGCCATGTCACCTTTTAAGCTGTAGCAGCCCAATCTTGGTCACTCTGAGTGAACTGTTAACCACTGCAGTCAGGGCTTCTTCTAGTGGGGTTTTGTTTTTGTTTTTTGTTGTTGTTGTGACAAAATCTTCTTCTGTAGCCCAGGCTAGCTTAGATGTGTATATGTTCCTCTCAGATGGTCTTGAACCATGACAGTCCTGCTTCAGCCTCCCAAGTGCTGAGATTGCATCTTCCAATGGCTTACGCAACTACCTCATTACCTGAATGAGTTTAGCACACTCAGGTGACTTCAGATCTACTCTGTCCAGTATGCCACTCAGCAAAATTTAATTCTTTTTTTGTTTGTTTGTTTGTTTTTGTTTTTCAAGACAGAATTTCTCTGTGTAGCACTGGCTGTCCTGGAACTCACTTTCTCTGTAAACCAGGCTGGCCTTGAACTCACAGAGATCCACCTGCATCTGTCTCCCAAGTTTTGGAATTAAAGGGAATGCTACCGCTGCACTGCATGTTTACATTTTATAAGGATACAAATGCTCTAGAGATATATAAAAGCATATGCAAGTAACATGCAGGCATTATGCTCTTTTATATAAAGGACTTGACTCTGCTGGCAGCGGTGGCTCACGCCTTTAATCCCACACTCAGGAGGCAGAGCCAGGTGGATCTCTGAGTTCGAGGCCAGCCTGGACTACTACCAAGTGAGTTCCAGGAAAAGGCACAAAGCTACACAGAGAAAACCTGTCTCAAAACAACAACAACAACAACAAAAAAAGGACTTGACTGGGGGTCAACTCAGTAGTAAATGGGTCCTAGGCCCTGGGTTCTACCCCCTACAAAAAAAGTCAGTGATTTAAACATGAGCTATGTGCTGAGTATCGGTGGGGCGTCATCACCAGTCCCTCTTATGAAGGAATAGCTACACAAATGCCCTTCCCTCTTCTCCATCCTTTCTCCTAGGTTCACAGCAAGGCCACTGGTGCAGACAATTTTTGAAGGGGGAAAAGCAACTTGCTTTGCCTATGGGCAGACAGGCAGTGGGAAGACTCATGTGAGTATTTCAGTCTGGCAGAGGAAGCCTCGTCCAGTGCAGCAGTAAGTTCTTAAGACGGGTGGTACAGACGCCCATCACTCGACACTGGCCATCAGATGAAGAGCGGGGTTTAGCAGGTCCAGTCTCCTGGCTCTGGTATGGCCCACTGTGGCAGTAGAGCCAGCTGTGTTCTGGTACGCCGTGGTCATGTGCCATTTCCTTTTGTAGACAATGGGTGGAGACCTGTCTGGCAAATCTCAGAATGCATCTAAAGGGATCTACGCAATGGCTTGTAAGTAAACTGTTTTCCATGTAGGGACTGGGTGTGGAAAGCTGCTTACTTACCAGGCTCTCCCTTCCAGCCCGGGATGTCTTCCTTTTGAAGAGTCAGCCTCGCTACCGGAACTTAAACCTGGAAGTTTATGTGACTTTCTTTGAGATCTACAATGGGAAGGTAAACTGACAAAAACCTTAAAGATAGCTGGAAGTGGTTGAAGCCAGACATCTTGTTAGCTGTAGGCCTTTGGGGCTACTCTGCCTGGCCTGTGGACCTTTCTGAAGGTGAGGTAGCAGCCAAGCTCAATAAGGAGAGTAGATAGCCTCTTCCAGGCTCCCTGTGAGGTGGGAGGTCTGCCCTGTCTGTGAGCTGTCCTCCCGTGACCCCTGCCTTCCTTTATGTCCTCCTTCCCCATCCTGTGTATTCTCATATCCATACCCTCCACGCCTCTCCATTCTCGGCACTTTTGTAGAACTGCTTTTTGTAGAGCCAGACCTCAATAATAAAAATAATGAGATGTTATGTGCTAAGCACTTGCTAGTCTTTTTTTTCCCCTCAAGACAAGGTGTCTCTGTGTAGCCCTGCCTGTCCTAGAACTCACTCTGTAGACCAGACTGGCCTTGAACTCACAGAGATCCACCTGCCTCTGTCTCCCGAGTGCTGGGATTAAAGGTGCACGCCACCACCACCGCCCGGCTGCTAGTCTAGTCTTTTTTTTACAGGCTTTACAGGCTAGGAACAGTCTGGAGTAGCTCAGTAACTTGCTCAGGGTAACACACCTTGTAAAGTGGTGACATGGATGTGAACCAGGAAAGCGGGGTCTTGTTATGTTACCTGTCAGCACATGCTCTGCCTTTCTTGCTCCTGGCCCTTGTCCAGGCTGGGGCAAACTCTGTAGGAGGGAGTCAGGCAGGGTACCCAGCACCTATGGCCCTATCTTTATGCTCCGTGCCTGCCACAGGTGTTTGATCTGCTCAACAAGAAGGCTAAGCTCCGTGTACTAGAAGACAGCAAGCAACAGGTGCAGGTTGTGGGACTGCAGGAGTACCCGGTTAACTGTGCTGATGATGTCATCAAGATGCTCAACATGGGCAGCGCTTGCAGGTCAGAGTTCCGGCCAGGGAAGGGGGAAACCACTTCTAATACCTAGTTCAGGTAATGAAGCCTCAGATCCACAAGCAGGCATGGGGGGTCGAGGGGTAGGCGAGCATTTCTTTTTCTACATAGTTCTTCTCACCCCAGCAGGGTAAGTGCTGTGAGAGCCTCTACCTTAAGTGGGGTGGATAATCCCAGGGTCTCAAGAACAAAGTCCGAGCAGCTTAAATCTAACAAAGGCAGGCTTTATTTACCGCCATTCTTGCCTGGGGTCTGGGATCCTAGTTTTCTCTGTAGAAGAAGTTAGCAGCCCTAAATCTGTTCTGGGCTGGAAGTAATAAGGCCATGGTGTCTCTCTGTAAATGTAGGGCAGTGATGAGATGGTGCAGTAAGCTGTGGGTAGTTGCAGGGCTCAGATTTTTTTCTCCCAGTGTTGAGGACTAAACCCAGAGTTTTACTTCACCACGCTGGGCAAGTGCTCCACTGTTCAGCTCCATCCACATCAAGAGCCCTCAATTTTGGGCAAGTGGTGTATGACTAGACCATCCTAGCAGACTCAGCTCCTCATCTTCATGAGCACCGAGTCCAGTACTGATTTGGCTGCCTGAAAACTGTGAGGTCAAGAGCCGCTGTCTTGGAGGGCAAAATGGAGGTTAGAGGCAGGAAGCCACAGGACTTCTTAGGATCATGATCCCTGTCCCTCCTGTACTGCAGATTTTAACTGCCTTGCCTGGGGTGGTGGTCCTCAAAGTTTATAACCTTTCTTTGCATTTTCCTCCTTTTAATAGGACTTCTGGACAAACGTTTGCCAACTCCAATTCCTCCCGCTCCCATGCCTGCTTCCAGATTCTGCTTCGAGCCAAAGGGAGATTACATGGCAAATTCTCTTTGGTAGATCTGGCAGGGAATGAACGAGGGGCCGACACTTCTAGTGCTGACCGGCAGACTCGCATGGAGGGTGCAGAGATTAACAAGTCTCTCCTAGCTCTGAAGGTAGCAGGCACTTGCTAGTGGTGGCCAGGAAGGCAGCTGGGAAGGGAGAGAGTTGGCTGCATAAGAAGTGGAAAGAGGCTTCCAGTTATTTCTGCCGCCCCACAGGAATGCATCAGGGCGCTGGGACAGAACAAGGCCCACACCCCTTTCCGTGAGAGCAAGCTGACACAGGTGCTGAGGGACTCTTTCATCGGCGAGAACTCGAGGACTTGCATGGTGAGTGGGATGACTTTGCAGGTGGGAAAGAAGACCCAGAGCTGACTCCGGGCAGGGAGCTCAGTACCTCTCTCTGCCTGTGTGTTCTCGGGCTCCTGACGGGATTTCCATGGCCTGCAGCCTCTACCTTTCCTGTAGTTGAGGAGGAAGAACTCCACTCTGGGTGCTGAGAGCAGCCATTGCTCCCTTACCTGGTAAAAAGGAAGTAAACCTTAGTATGTGCAGGAGAAGTAAGTCCTCCCCTCACCCACAGCTTCCCTCACGCTACATCTAGCCCCATATTCCAAACCTCTAATGACTTCTTCTCTTCCTGTTTTATCTACAAGTGCTGCTAAGTGAGATTTGCCACTATGCAGAGCACACTCTCACCCCTGCCCTGTTATGAGCCTTTTCATGACAAAGGATGGATGGATTTCTCTGTCTAAGCTCTATTCATATTAACTAGTCCTGCCGCTCCTTCTTCCCCCTCTCTGACACTGTAGAGGACTCAACCCAGAGTTCTTTCTTATTCCTCCTGCCAAGTGTTTTACCCCAGGCCCTAAGCCCTTCTCGCTGAGGCAGCCCCTCATGGACTGGGTGATCTGAGCAGGGGACACCAAGCTTTGAGATCTCTTTGGTTTTTTGAGACAGGGTTTCTCTGTGTAGCTTTGGCGCCTGTTCTGGAATTCATGCTGTAGCTCACTCAGGCTGCCCTCGAACTCACAGAGATCTGCTTGCCTCTGCCTCCCAAGTGCTGGGATTAAAGGCATGCGCCGCCGCCACCCTGCTAGATCTGTCTTTGACAAGCAGAATAAAGAAGCAGAAGATAATTGGGTATACCTTTGGAAGCAGGGAACCTGGCTAGGCTTTGTGGCCCACTTGCCACTATGCAGCCTAAAGCTGGCAACATGAAGACCCAGGCAGGGAACCTTTAGCTTTGTTTGTTTTTGAGATACAACATGGTTTTGCTAGATAGTCTAGGCTGGTCTCAATTTCACAATGATCCTAAGTACGAGGATTGCAGGTCTGCTGCACCACACCCAGTTTTTTCTTTTCTTTGTTTTGTTTTTGAGATAGGCTTTCTCTGTGTAGTTCTGGCTGTCCTAGAACTCACTCTGTAGACCAGACTGGCCCGAAACTCAGAGATCCACCTGTCCCTGCCTCCCAAGTGCTGAGATTACAGGCATGGCACCATCATCCCCAGAAACCCTTTTAGATTTTAAAATTTATGTGTGTGGATACTTTACTTGCATATGTGCATGTGCTCCACGGGTGCCTGGTACCCTCAGAGTCTGGAAGAAGGTGTCTGATCCCTGGAATTGGAGTTAACCCTGGTTGTGAGCAGCCATGTGTGTGCTGGCAATTGAACCCAGGTCCCCTACAAGAACAAATGTTCTTAACCACTGAGCCAGCTCTCCAGTCCTTTTTTTTTTTCCAGACAGTATCTCACTATGTAGCTGTGGCTGTCCTGGAACTCACTACATAGATCAGGCTGGCCTCAAACTCCCAGAGATCATCCCGCTTCTACCTCCTAGTGCTGGGATTAAAGGCGTGCACCATTGCACTCAGCTGTTTTAGTTTCCTTTTTTTTTTAGTTTTTCAAGACAGGGTTTCTTTGTGTAATAGCCTTAGCTGTCCTGGAACTCACTCTGTAGCCCAGGCTGCCCTCAAATTGCCTGTGCCTCCTGAGTGCTGGGATCAAAGCTGTGCACCACCACTGCCTGGCATTTTTTAATTTTTTTAAATTTGTTTATTATGTAAATGCACATAGACATATGTCATGGTACTCATGTGGAGGTCAGAGGACAATATGCAGGAGTCTCTTCTCCTTCCACTGTGTGGGTTCTAGGGGTCAAATTTAGGTTGTCAGTTTTAGCGACAAAAGTGCCTTACGTACCCATGAACAAGTTGCTGAGCAGAGCACATGTGCTTTATGGGTCCTACTTTACCTCATCAGTCTCACCCGTAGGCAGACGCTCCTGGCAGCTGCCCGAGCAGCGGGTTCCTGGTGCCCTCACTTATTCCCAGCCTCTAACCGCTGTTCCCTCTTTCTCAGATTGCCATGATCTCACCAGGCATAAGTTCCTGTGAGTACACGTTGAACACGCTGAGATACGCAGACAGGTATGATGAGGGCCTGCGTCCAGGCGGGATGGAGAAGGGAAGTGGCTGGAGCACTGAACTTCCTCCCTTAACAGGAAATCTGAGGTGTGGAGTTCAGCCACATGCTAGGTCTGCCCCAGTCCCCTTCAGTCACTAAAATAGTATATGAGGGTCTTTCCATGTCAGCCCCAGGTTTATGTCACCTCTCCTGGACTGAAGACTGACTGCTATTTACCCCTTGGATCCCTAAGCTTGTTATCTGAGTGCTGATGCAATTCTGTAGTGAGTGCCAGGGGACGGCTGGGAAATTAAGGACCTTATTTCCTCAGAGTCAAGGAGCTGAGCTCCCACAGCGGGCCCAGTGGAGAGCAGCCAACTCAAATGGAGACAGAGGAGATGGAGGCCAGCTCCAATGGAACCTCACAGGCAGTTGATGTAAGTGGGGTGGGAGATGAAATGTGTGCCTTTGAAATAGACACTGGGCCATAGTCTTGACACTGTTACCTTGCTGTGGCCTTCAGTTCACCAAGGAAGAGGAGGAGCTGTCTTCCCAGATGTCCAGCTTTAATGAAGCCATGACTCAGATCAGAGAGCTGGAAGAGAGGGCCATGGAGGAGCTCAAGGAGATCATACAGGTGCAAACTGGTCCCAGCCAGGGAGGGATTGGCAGGCCACTCCTGCACAGCCCTATACCTGGAACATGGGCTTTATTCCTTGGGTCTCTGTTGGGATGGGACAGGGAGGTCCTCTGCACCTAGCTTCTCCCAGTCTGCACCTGCTTACCTGTGACACTCTCTTGTAGCCTGGTGCTGCTGAGCAGAGGGTGCAGATGGACATCATGTTTATTCAGTGACTGTTCCCACTGTGTGACACACAGTACCTCACTCTTGTATGCATGAGCTCATTCCCTGTTGAAAGGCATTTAGTTTCCCTGAGCCTCAGTTTCCCTGTCTGTCTCTAAACTGAGCAAGACACAGTGTTGTCTTTGAGGATGAAGGGTGGGCTTCTATAGCAGCAGCACAGAACCAGCATCAGATGGAAATGCTCCTTGTGCTGTGAGCCTGTGTGGGAGAAAGTGGGGAAGCGTCTCCCTGCTGTCAGTGGCAGACTTGGAAGCAGAAAGAACGAGCTTGAATCACTTAGGAGACTGCTCTGAAGTCTTAAGTGTGCAGACATGTCCTTCCCTCCCTACTGTGTCAGGTCACTGTGACAAAATACACAGCCCTTTCAGGACACGTGAGAGTTGACTGTCGCCAAAACAAAGGCTGTGAAGAGGGAGACAGATAAAGGCAGTGTTTCTGCCTGCATAGATTTACCATTTTTATGCCTAATGCCCAAGGAGGTCAGAAGAATGTGTTGGAGCCTCTAGAACTGGTTATGAGCTGCCATGAGTATGCTGGAAATTGACCTCTAGAAGAACAAGTTCTCTTAATCACCAAGCCATCTCTCTAGCCCCTGGTTTTGTTTTTGAGACACACACACACACACACATATATATATGTATGTATGTATGTATATGACCTTGAACCCAAGCATTAGGATTTCAGGTGTGTGCCTCCATGCCCAGCTCATGCCAGGAAAAGAAGAAAAGGAGGTAACCAAAGAGCCAGGTGTGGTGGTCGAATCTGTGACCCCACTATTTGGGAGGCTGAGTTGGAGGCCAGCCTGGGTTACAAAGTAAGAGCCTATCTGAAACATAGGGCCAGTAGGGCTCAGTGGTTATTTTCCTAGAGTATACATGACATACACGTGTGTTGGCGTGCCTAACAGTACTGTTGAGGAGTTCAAGGCCACTCTTAGATACATCATGAGTTCCAGGTCAGTCTAGGCTACATGTCACAAAGAAAGTTGTCATTCCGATTTTTTTGTTTGTTTGTTTGTTTGTTTATTTATTTTTTGTTTTTCGAGACAGGGTTTCCCCTGTGTATCTTTGGAGCCTGTCCTGGAACTCACTCTGTTGCCCAGGCTGGCTTCAAACTCACAGAGAACCGCCTGCCTCTGCCTCCTGAGTGCTTGGATTAAGGGCATGTGCTACCACCACCCGGCTCCAATTTCTGACTCTTTAGAACAGGATCATCTGGGCCGTGGTGGCACATGCTTTTAATCCTAGCACTCAGGAGGAAGATGCAGGAGGATCTCTGAGGTTGAGGCCAACCTGATCTACAGAGCTAGTTCCAGGACAGCCAGGGCTACACAGAGAAACTCTGTTTCAAAACCAAACAACAACAACAAAAAAGACAGGATCATTGATGTTACTTTGGGGGTGGGGGTTTCACAGGGTTTCTCTATGTAGCTTTGCTCCTTTCCTGGAACTCACTCTGTAGACCAGGCTGGCCTCGAACTCACAGAGATCCACCTGCCTCCGCCTCCTGAGTGCAGGGATTAAAGGTGTGTGCCACCTGGGCCCAGCACAGTGATGTTACTTATTGGACATAGGACATAGAGACAGTTTTGGGGTAGGAAGGTGCTGACTAAGCTCAAGCTAAGGATTTCTTCTGTTAGTTACTGCTGTTTGTTTTGAACAAGTGTCTCTTGAAGCCCAGGCTGTCCTTGAATTCCTGGAATCTTTTTTATTTTTTTTTTCTTTAACATTTATTTATTGTTTGGGTGGGTGGGTAGGGTGCATATCTGGAGGCCAAAGGACAAGTTGGAGGAGTCAGTTCTCTGCTCCATGTGGGTCCTGGTTAGCCCTACCTCCTGATGCTCCTGCCTCTGAGGGCTGAGGTTATGGGCACATACCACCGCACTGCGCCCAGGCTGAGCACTTCCTGGCACAAAGGTTTCAGGAGGCCGAACACTGGTGTGGCTAGGGGTTTGGTCTCCTGCAGATGAGGCTCTGCTGCAGGTGGCTGGGCCCTGAGGATGATTTGCTGGAGTGTTTGGCCGAGTTTGAGTTGACTAGGTTCTCGTGTTGCAGCAAGGACCAGGCTGGCTTGAACTCTCGGAGATGACCGATCAGCCCGACTATGACCTGGAGACCTTTGTGAACAAAGCGGAGACTGCCCTGGCGCTGCAGGCCAGGCACTTCTCAGCCCTGCGAGGTGAGCGTCGCCGCCACCCTCACCCCACGGGTACAGTGCAGGCAGTGGCAGTGGGCCAGGCGGTTCCAAGACGCTCAGTAACCCTTTGTGTGCCACCTCCTCTTCCTCACAGAAGTCATCAAGGCCCTGCGCCTGGCCATGCAGCTGGAGGAGCAGGCTAGCAAGCAAATCAACAGCAAGAAACGGCACCAGTGATGACTTCAAATAAAGATCTGTTTGGTATCACACCAGCCTCTTCCCCTCCCCGGCAAACTGTGGGCACCTTCTGGCTTTGGTTAGGGACTGAGATGGATGGATTTTGGTAAATGCCAGGTAAGAGGCATCGGGCCCAGGAAAGCTAGGGGAGGAAATGTGTTCTCTTCCTCAGTTTGGAGCCGGAAGAAGGAGCTTTTCGTGACTGCTTCCCCCTTTGCTCCCTATCGGAGGGGAGAGCTGTTTGGGTAGAACGGATGCTCCTGAGAACCTGCGAGGTCCAGGCTATGGGAGAGGAGTGGGCCTGCTCCGCTGCCTTCGGCCTGCCGGATCACCCTTGTTCTGAGCACTCTCATGTTTTATACTTTCAGAAAAAAAGGTTTTTAGTTTTTGAAGCCCAAGAAAAATCTCTATTTCGTGCTTTATGTATTTTTATGTTGTACCTAACAATAAAGAAAGAAAAGGTCAGACTGATTGTCAGAGAAACTTCAGTCTCTTGAGCCTTTAAGACCAAGGACGCTGCTACCACCTTGGGCTCTGAGTCTCTTTTCTTCTTAGGAAACCAAGTCCACACCTGTGGTTTCAGCAACCTTTGATTTGTCTTAAGTAGCTGACCGAGTACTGAGCTCCAGGCCCTGGGGCCAGAAACTCTAAGTAAATGGGGTGGAGTTGCATTGCGCTCTGCTCTATAGCCCTAGCTACAAAGCAGTGGGGATTAAACATGCTAGGTAGGGGCTGGAGAGATGGCTCAGTGGTAAAGAGCACCAACTGCTCTTCCAAAGGTCCTGAGTTCAATTCCCAGCAACCACATGGTGGCTCACAACCACTTGTAATGAGATCTGGTGCCCTCTTCTGGTGTGCAGGAACACATGCAGGCAGAACACTGTATACATAATAATAAAATAAATAAATCTTTAAAAATTATGGTTTAAAAAAAAAAACATGCTAGGTAAACACTCCAATACAGCTGGGTTCCTACTTTTGTGTTGGATTCTTCAGCTGAGAAGCGAGGAAGGTAGGTGATTTATTGTACACGAGTTACACTTGGCCACAGTGAGAACAGAACTGTTAGTGTGGCATGCCACAGGTCCAGGGCAGAGGGCCAGCCGGACTGTCTTGCTTTTAAGGTAGGCAGTCAAGTCTCTGGTGGTCTCTGAGCCGGTGGTGAGGTTCTAGATCACGGAGACTCGTGACTTGTCCCAGCGTCCTGTCCTGAGTCCCTCACTCTGCCCCCGCAGCCTTTGTGGGGCACAGCTAAGCTGCTGGTACTCTGCCTCATCTTTCCTCTCTTGTACTTGAGCCTGGGTGTTCACTCTCATGGTGCAGGAGTTTCGAGGAAGGTGGCGCTCAGGCCACCTTGGCACATTCTTACTTTTGAGACAATGTCCCACTAAGACTTCAACTTGTAATCCTCCCTCCTTGGCTCTGCATTTAGCAGGAATGTAGCCTGTGACACCATGCCTGGCTTAGTCTGCTCAGGACATATTGAGAAACTGGTAACACTGACAAAGAAGTCACTTGACTTCCTAGAGAAAAGGCATCTGAAGGGAAACAGTATGGTTATGCAAAATAATTAGTTTTTTCAGGTGGACTGAGGAACCACGCTTAAGGCATGGGTGTTTGGGCATGATATGCTATGACAAAATGTCATAGATTGAATTTAGTGAGTGGTACCCTGTGTTCCTAAAGGATGCACCATGTGTTCAGATTGGGTAAAACTCCCCACACAAATCCAGTGAGAGGCCAAGTGGGGAAGATCCTTGGCTCTGCCTCTCCTGTGGAGGGCACAGCCAGGTTTACACCTAGTACTTTCTGGGAAGTAGCAACCAGGCCTGGCCTGGGTCATCCTAAAATCCTTTATCTTGCACCTATGTGAAATGCAGAAGTTACTTCTTGCCACTGACCATTTCCATGGATGAAAACTCCCAACCATACTGATGAAAATGGTATCCATAAGGTCTGGGCCCTATAGTTTCTGAGCTGGGAACTGAGCAGTCTTTGGCCACTGTGCAAGACTGGCTTCTGCATGGCACCCATCTTGCAGAAGTTGCTGAACAGCTG
This sequence comes from Onychomys torridus, assembly GCF_903995425.1. NCBI lineage: Eukaryota > Metazoa > Chordata > Mammalia > Rodentia > Cricetidae > Onychomys > Onychomys torridus. The sequence goes on along the minus strand of NC_050444.1, from coordinate 131,767,682 downwards.
GCTAGAGTTGCAATCCATGTTCTACAAACCTGTGTCTTGTACATAACCTTGGGTCTCCTGGACCAAAAGCTTGCAAATCCAACTCCAGTGGACACAGGCCCATCTAGGTCACATGCATGGACAGTGACCGACTTGTCAGGCTAGAGTTATCCTCTCCACCAGTGAAGTGCCCAGCTGCTGCTGCTGAGAAAGTTACTGCTCATCCCCAGTTCCAAGTGATCCAAAAATGCTGGATGGGTGCTGAGTCAGGAGGATTCCCAGGAGTTCAAGGCTACCCTGGGCTACCTTTGAGTTCTAGGCCAGCATGGAAGACTCCTCAAAATAAAAAAATAAAAGAGAGAATCCAGATCACTAAGGCGCTTATCCTGGACAGTGGGCTGCTGGGATCTTCCAAGGCTTCCTCGGCCCTTTTCATACCCTTCCTTTTTCTTCCTTTTTTTTTCCTTCATTTTTCTTTATTAAGAAATTTTCTACTCACTCCACATATCCACAGACACCACCACCACCACCCCCTTCATTCCTTCTTAATAGGTTTTCGGTAACTCGATAATAGGTTTCTCTGCTGAGGCAGTAAGCCAGATCAAGCCGAACTGAAAAAGTAAAAGAACAGGTATATTTGAGCAAAGCAACTCCTGAGTAAGCCCTCCAGTCCCAGAGATGGGGGCAGGAGAAGTCACATGGCCCAACTAAAACAGGGAGCTTATGTACCCTATAGGCAAGGGGTGATGGTGTGTCTGCCACAAACTGGGTTTAGGCCCAAGTATGGTCAAAAGCTGACCCCTTTAAGTAGGGTCTTGGGCTACTGGCAACTTCAGGGTCTTACTACGTAGCTCTGGCAATCCTGGGACTCAGCTGTAGACCAGGCTAGCTTCAAACTTACAGGTGTGCACCCAGCTCCTCTTCTGAACTCCAGACCCTCATTTGAGGGGCCACCAGCTTCTTGTCATCCCTGTGACCCAAGGGTGGTACAGTCTACCAGGAGTCCTACCCCTGTGTGGGGAGACACCCAAGTGCAAATGAGGATCCTAGGAGCTGGAAGAATGGCTGAAAGGTGGGGCTGCATCGTCCCCCTCACCCCTCATACTGCACTGGGCTGGGAAAGGGCAAGACGCTTCGAGAGACTGGGACCCTGACTGGAAGAAAAGCATTGATGTGACTGAGCTAGGGGTAAGGTCTGAGTGCCAAGAGTCACGTAGCTGTGCATGTAAGGTGTTTAGCCGGGCAGTGGTGGCTCATGCCTTTAATCCCAGCACTCTGGAGGCAGGCCAGCCTGGTCTACAGAGGGAGTTCTCCAGGGCAGCCAGTGGTGCACAGATGAACCATGTCTTGAAAAACAAAACAAAAACCAAACAACAAGAAAAAGTTGGGCAGTGGTAAGTATCATGGAGTATATAAACTCAGAAAGCAAACAATGGGAAAGAATGGAACCAGTTCTGGCTGCCAACCTGTTTTGTTTCTTGAGACAGTCTCATTATGTAGCCCTGACTGGCCTGGAGCTGGCCTAGGCCAGACACGCTGTCCTCAAACTCATATCCTCTACCTCCAGAGTGCTGGGATTAAAGGTGTGTGGCACCATGCCCAAACTGCTGTGTGTGTTGGTTTTTTGCAATTCTGGGGTTTCAGACCATGTTGTCACATGCTCAATCATTGAGCCATACTCCCAACTCTTCAGTTTATGAAATGTAGGCATTTTCTACCTTGTGGCAAAAGTCTAAGATGACAATAAGTAGCCTTTAAAATCTGAATGTCTGATTTCAGAATTTTGGCTTAGTCTCAACCGAGAGAAGTAGCAATCGCTCTGTGGCCTTGACAACAGCTAGAGGTTAAGTATGGAACTCAGTGGCAGGACACTTGCCTGGCATCAGCACAAGGAATGCTGGGATGAGGGGGGAGAAAAGAGCTTCAGGAGAACCTAACTCTCCCACCCCATCTTTAAAAGGAGACTACAGAAACCACCTTTAGTGTCACAGGTTAAACCAAAGACTTTCAGCTGGAAAGTTAGGAGCTCTGGTTAGGACCCCTAACCAGTCAACCTGCCTGAGCTCCTGGCTCTCAGTTGACCCATTGTCAACTAGTCAGAGGAATGGTAAATTCGTCCTCTGCTTGGGTAACTTCCCTGGTGCAAAGGATAAATTCTGAATGCCCTACCGTGACCTGATAAGCCCTGTCGGGTCAGTTTCTCTCTGCTGCTCTGCCGAGTCACACTGCAGAACAGTTTGGAGGTTAACAGCTCAGTTTTTGAAGCCACATGTTAGGGGGGCTGTCTAGTTAGGCAACTGCAGATCTGCATGGGTTGTCAAATCTATCTGCTGCCCATAAGGATGTTTACTTTGAAATTTAAGAAAAAAAATAATAAGGGAGCTGGGCATGGGAGGCAGAAGCAGGTGGATCTATGAGTTCAAGGCCAGCCTGGTCTACAGAGTGAGTTCCAGGACAGCCTGGGCTACTCAGAGAAACCCTGTTACAGATGGAACTGGAGAGATGGTTCAGTGGGTGTGCAAGCATGATGATCTGAGTTTTCGTCCATGAGCACGAGGCTCAATTCCCAGCACCCATAAAGTGGTTCGTAGCCACTGTAACTCCAGTTGCAGGAGACCTGATGCCCTTTTCTGACCTCCTTGTTAATATTCTGACCTGCCCCCTCGAAATCCCGCCCCTTGGGGCAGCCCTGCATCCTGACGTAGAAGCCTCTTAAGGAAAAATTCTTCCCCTTCTCTCTCTCTGTCTCTGTCTCTCTCTCTCCCTCCCTCCCTCCCTCTCCTCTCCTCTCTTTTGGGGGGTTTTCCAGACAGGGTTTCTCTCTAGCTTTGCACCTTTCCTGCAACTCACTCTGTAGACCAGGCTGGCCTTGAACTCACAGCGATCTATCTGCCTCTGCCTCTCGAGTGCTGGGATTAAAGGTGTGTGCCAACACCGCCATTTCCACTCAGATGCAGCCTCTGGGTCGTGAATATCCACGCGCCACTGCATACACCATGCCTGCATGGACTGGTGCCACCAGCCGTTGCATCCGCCCCAGCATGCCAGCATGGTCCCCTGCACACGTGGGATACCCTGGCCCTGCCAGCTGGGAGTTTCCCACGTATGCATAATTCATAATATTTCCTGTGCATCAGGCATGCACATGGTGTACAATATACATGCAGGTAAAACACAGTGTGGGGGCTGGAGAGATGGCTCAGTGGTTAAGAGCACCGCCTGCTCTTCCAGAGGACCTGAGTTCAATTCCCAGCACCCACATGACAGCTCACAACTGTCTGTAACTCCAGGTCCAGGGGACCTGACACCCATGGCAAAACACCCTTGCACATAAAGTTCATGAAAACACACACACATAGTGTGATAAAGAATGCCTGTAACCACAGTGTAGAGGGACACGGACTGCACTGTCGGGTTTGCTGAGTCACCACATGTACGAGTGGCATGTGTGGAGGTCAGAAGACAGCTTTGTGGAGATGGTTCTTTCCTTCCACCTTTACCTGGGTTTGAGGTTAAACTCAAATCACCAGGCTTCTGTGCACCTTTTACCCATGAGCCATATCACTAGCCTTTGTTACTTACTTATTTTTGAGGAAGGTTTCACTAAGGTACATCTTCACCAGCTTTCTGTTTTTGATGATATCCTTCAATGCCTGAGCTTTGCTGTCCTGGAATTTGCTCCATAAACCAGGCTGGCCTCAAACTCAGATCCAAAGCTTCTGCCTTCCCAGTGCTGGGATTAAAGGTGTGCACCACCATACCAGGCTCTCAACTTTTAATTACTTTACAGAAGTTTGAAACTTAGCTGGGTGGGATCTTGTCCTGAGGTCACCACTCCCTTTATTCCATTTTTGTTTTTTCTTTCTTTCTTTCTTTTTTGTTTGTTTGTTTGTTTGTTTTCCGAGAGACAGGGTTTCTCTGTGTAACAGCCCTGGCTGTCCTGGAACCATCCAACTGCCTCTGCCTCCTGAGTGCTGAGATTAATGATGTGCAAAACCACCACCCCAGCCTTTATTACATTTCTTAATCTATCTCCTTGAACACAGTGTCAAACTTCTTCCAACAAGACCATACCTACTCCAACAAAGCGACACCTCCTAATATGCCACTCTTTTGGGGGTATATTTTCTCTCAAAGCACTGCAATACCCATACACATAAAACAAAAATAAATAAATCTTTTTTTAAAATCACATTTTAATTTGTACTGGTTAGTTTTATGTCACCTTGACACAAGCTAGAGTCATCAGAGAGTGGGGAGCCTTAGTTGAGAAAATGTTTCCATAAAATCCAGTTATAAGGCATTTTCTTAATTAGTGATCTACGGGGGAGGGCCCAGGCCACTGTGGGTGGTGCCACGCCTGGACAGGTGATCCTGAATTTTATTAGAAAGCTGGCCTGAACAAGCCATGGAGTGTAAACCAGTAAGCAGCACCCTTTCATGACTTCTGCATCAGCTTCTGCCTCCATGTCCCCGCCCTGCTCTCACTCCTTCGATAATGAGCTGTGAACAAAATAAACCCTTTCCTCCCCAGATTGCTCTGGTCATGGTGTGTCATCTCAGCAATAATAACCCTAAGTAAGACACTAACTTACTGGATGATAAGACCTCAATACATAAGTTGAATTCACTTGAATATCAGCTGACTTGTCTGCTTTTATTGTAAAGGTTTGTGTGTATGAATATTTTGCCATCATGTATGTCTGTGCATGCCTGGTGCCCATGGAATTCAGAAGGGTAGGCATGGTTGTGAGGCACCGTGTGGTTTCTGGGAACTGAACCCAGGCCCTCTCCAAGAACAAGCAGTGCTCCTAACCACTGAGCCAGCTCTCCAGTGTTGGGCGGCCCGCTGGTCAGAGGCTGCAGTTTACCATAGCTTAGCAGCTCTCCCTGGGCTCTGCACAGTATGGAGGACTCCCTCCCAGTGGAGTCTTCCTGCTCTCTACCTAGCCTTATCTGGAGGATGTCTCCAGACCCCGTGCCTGATTTACCACAAGGATGACCCTTAACACAGTCCCCTGCAAAGGAAGGCTCTCCCCTGTAGGCCACAGGGTAATTGGGTAACATGCTCTAGTTATTTTCTTTGGGCCGGCTACCACTAGCCCAGCTTTATGATAGGAGCCTGCCACCTTATGCAAATTAGGTGATTATCCCCAGCCTCTGTCCCTATTCTTTATATCTCCCCTCGGTCACTCTCACTGAATTATCTCCTGGAAGGCCACTTCCTCCATCCAAAGCTCGGTCATCACTTCGTCCCTTTGTCCCTGGGGACTGGGTATGAAGAGAAGGGGCGCTCTACACTCCAGCTCTGATTCTCCAACTTAGTTTGTTTTGCTTGAGACAGGTCTCACTCTGTAGCCCTCGCTGTCCTGGAATTCAATAAGCAGATCAGGCTCAGGCGGATCTCAAATTTACAGAGATCAACCTGCCTGTGCCTCTGAGTGCTAGGATTAAAGGCATGCGCCACCATGCCAAACTGATCCTTCTACTTTTAAAAATGAACATGGGGGAAAAAAAAAACCCAGAACCAAAGTACACACCTAATCTGGTCATGTTTTCCATTTTAGAGATTTTCTTTCCCTCTATTGTATAGGGCTCTCCTCACTTCCTTTTTGGAGACACAATCACACTCTAGATCCCAGGCTAGCATAGACTTTCTGTATAGCTCACCATGGCCTTGAATTCCTGGCAAGCCTGCTGCCTCAGCCTCCTGAGTAGCATTATAGCTTTCCTGTGGCTTCCTAGTGTCTTTGAGGTAAATCTCAGGTTTGCCACTGAAGCTCTGTTATCGTCACCCAGCCCGCATGCCTGTGTCCCAGAGCAAGCGCAGCCAGTGCTCAGCACATTTGTGTCAAGTGAATATATGAAGAGTTTTCAAGGTCTTTATTTATATTGAGACAAAACAAACAAAAGACCTTGACAGCAAGATTCCTTAAGTGCCTTTGTGCCTTTAGCATTAAAGGGAATGGCATGATCTCAGTGCCAAAGGTTCAGACCAATACTCCCTGGGCGATTAGTTACCTATATCCTGGAGTGAGCAGCTGGCCCAAAGCAGAGCAAAATATGCAGTGAAGGCAGAGATTCCAGATTCCCTCCTGTTCTGGTTTCCTGGCAGTCTAACCGAACACTCCAGGCATTTTAGACAAAATGCCTGGTATAACCAGCTTTCAAAGAAATTCACTGTTTGGGCTATACGGTGGGTTCCAGGCCTGTCTGGATTACAATGAGACCCTATTTCAAAAAAATAAACCAGGAAAAAAAAAGAATAGGAAACTGTTGTAAAATGTCATTTTAAGATGTGTTACATTTGTTTATGGTGTAGAACATTTGTTTAATGAGGCCTTCTTTTATGTTGCATTTGTTTAACTCTGTGAAGCTGTGTTACTTTGCCTGTCTAAAACACCTGCTATTCTAATAAAGAACTGAACAGCCAAACGTTGTTTTTGATATTTTACTCTTTTGGGGGGCCTACCATCCAGCTCCCAAATAAACCACACACAGAGGCCTCTTCTTAATTATAAATTTTATTATCTCATCTACTGTTTTGTTGGTGTTATGGAGTTCTTATTAACCTCCCGAGTCCATCGAGTGCTGCCCAAATGCACATGGGTGTGGAGTCCTACTGGGGCAGCAGCGACCTATCACCGGCTCCCTCCTCTGAAGCCGTCAGCTGCCAGGAGCTCCCTCTCTAAGGATGGGACTTCAGAGACCGCTTCCGGAAAAGTCCGACTTTGTGGTTGGTGTGTATACTCCTGTAAATACGGTAAATACGGCTTTCGCCCAGGGCCGACGGCTGGGGTTTTGGAAACCCGGCTGGTGACTCCACGTCTTTTACATACCCACAATGCATTGCACACAGATCGGCGCTTTCATTTAAAAGTGTAAAAACTCTTTGACTTTTTTTCTTTTTGGTTTTGTTTTCTTAATAGTGATGCGGCTTCGAGAGACTTTCTGTGAGAGGAAAGCAGGAGTCACTGACGACTTACTTTGTGGCACTAGTTCCCATTGGTTATGTGGGAGTTGCAGGCGTCCGAGGCTGGTAGGCGTGGGAGGGAGGTCATACTCTGGTTTCTCTTCAGATCGCATAAGTCTTTCGCCTTTTACTAAAGATTTCCGTGGAGAGGAACAACTCTGAGTCTTAGACTAATTTTTTGATGTCCTGCGTATGCAGGGCTGCAATCTTTGGTTCAAAGGTAGAGTAAGCGGGGACAGTGATGGCTGGTGGTGATGCCCAACACCACTACCTGGACCAGCCTGGCTTTTCAGTTTCTTGCAGTAACTAACCACTGTCTCCCCTACAAAACACACTCTATTCTTTTGTATAGGATTTACAAGCCTTTGATGTGTTACCAGGGCTCTGTCAGCAGGTCCCTGTCTCCATAAGAAGTGTTGTGCTGGAGCGGAGGGGGTAGATATCAAGAATTTGTTTTGACCTTGATGTCAGGGGACCATGTTGAGACAAAAAGGCCCAAATCAAAGAATTTGGAGCCCAAACCTAAATGACCCATCACATCTTACCCCAGACGGCCAAAGAGACAGTGGTGCTGTAAAGTTTACTACTTAAGATGGTGAGGTGTCCAGTTAGCTACCCAGATATGGACCCCACACAAAGGACAGAGGAGACAAAACCAAAGCAAGTCTCATAAGTTTTTGTACTTTTAAGGTTTATTTATTATGTGCAAAGTTCTGCCTGCATGTATGCCTACAGGCCAGAAGAGGGCACCAGATCTCATTACAGATGGTTGTGAGCCACCATGCGGTTGCTGGGAATTGAACTCAGGACCTCTGGAAGAACCGCCAGTGAGTGATCTTAACCTCTGAGCCATCTCTCCAGCCCGTTTCTTAAGTTATTAAAAGCAAGCAAGCCCAACCCCAATTCCCTGAGTTCGAAGCCAGGCTGCTCTACAAAGTGAGTTCCAGGACAGCCAGGGATTTTACACAGAGAAAAGAGAAACTCTTGTCTCCAAAAAACAAGCAACCAACCAACCAAACAAACAAAATGAAAACAGTGTTCCAGCTGGCTCCCTTCCTCCTGCCTCCCAGCTTGTCACAACTCAAAACCACAGGTGTGAATTTGGGTGATGGTGAAAGCAAGTACCAGTTCACCCTCTCATGATGTGATAGTCTTAGCTCTAACCCCCACGCTAGGGCGTCAGAGGCAGCCAGACGTCTGTGAGTGCCAGGTCAGCCTGGTCTATACATAGAGTTCTCCTCTAGCAAGGGCTACATGAACAAACAACAACAGAAACAAAACGACCTGTCTGGAACAACAAAAACCAAGTTTGATGTGGTGACCTATGCCAGTTGTCCCAGCACTAGGCAGAAGGATCTGGAATTCAGTCATTTTCAGCTACATGGAGTGATTGAGGCTAACCTGGGCTACAAGAGACCCCGTTCCAAACGCCCCCAAACGAGCTAACCAAATCCCACGGCTGTCTAGTTGTATTATTCTCTGATTACATTGGAAGTAAATCAGGTGAGGAAAGTTAACGGCGCCTCTCTGCCCTTCTCGAGACCCTTTTGCGGGGACTCGAATGCACAGTACTTTGTGTTAAATGACTGTAGGGATACAATCATTTTCGAACTGTTGCTTATTTACTGATTAGTGTGGAGAGTGCAATCCAGTGCCCCGTGTACATAAGCACTCTACAACTGACTACCCATCTCTTGGAGTGACAATTTTAATTCAGACTGCTTTGTTAGTTTTACATTCCGGAAATCTGACGTTGCACTGCCCCCTGGTGGTCGCCCAACACCTTTACACAGGGGAAGGGGAAGGAAGTAGTTAAGGTATTTCCGGAGACCAGAGGGCGGTGCCTTAGCCTTATTTACATATCCACAATGCACCGCACAGGGGTCGTAACTTAATTTAAAACCAGATCGCTGGCTTCTTTTTCGATCTTGGTTTCCTTCCAGATGGTAAAACGTTTACAGGTTTATGTGCAATGAAGCAGAAGTATTACATAGGTTGAGTGAAAAGGTACCATTTTTGTGTTAAGGTTTATAGAAATATGAGTATTAGATCCAGTGGGCATAAGTTATTTGATCAACGCCTTATATTTAAGGCAACTCCGCGTCGTTCTTAACATGGACCCGCCGGAGGATAAGAGAATAATAATGTACATATAATTTTTGGAGGTAGTCTGGTGTTTTTAGGCTACCATTATTAGTTAAAATGAGAATGGTACATTGTAGGTATGGTTTTTTAGCTCTTGGTCACAGGCATTTTTGGAAGATTGTTTCCTGAGCCTATTTTTACCCATTTCCTTTTTACCTATGACAGTAGAAGTAAAATCTCTGCTAGGTAGTGGCTCCAACTGACTGGAGGCAGAAAACTCAGAGCCATCCTGTACTATACAGCAAGTTAAAGGCCAGCCTAGATAACTAAGGAAGGTACTGTCTCAAAAATAAAAAGCAGGGCTGGAGAGATGGTTCAGAGGTTAAGAGTACTGACTTCTCTTCCAGAGGTCCTGAGTTCAATGCCCAGCAACCATTTAGTGGCTCACTACAATCTGTAATGAGATCTGGTCCCTTTGGCCTGTAGGCATACATATCATTATACATAATAAATACATAAATCTTTTAAAAAATAAAAAGTAGACACAGCTGGTGATACAATGGAATGTTACACAGTAGCTGAGAGGCCTGAGGCTCCATCCTCAGCACACTACACCGCAAAACCTGAGAGAGGCTGGGAGAAGGGCAGAAACAGATGTGCTGAGGGTTCAGTCAAGGGCATAGGCCATGGGGGTAAAGTGAGACATAGAGATATATGGAATGTAGTCAGCGGACATAGAAGGAGACTAGAGATGTAGGTTTTATTGGCATGGGGGGCAGTTTCGAGACAGGGTATCTGTGTAAGAGCCCTGGCTGTCGGGACTCACTCTGCACAGTAGACAAGGCTGGCCTTGAACTTACAGATATCAGCCTCAATCTGCCTCCTGAGTGCTGGGATTAAAGGCGTGCACCACTGCCTGGCTGGAGTTGCTTTAGACACAATGAGATATAAACACAAAGTCTGGAAATGGAAGGGGTTGAGGGAACAGAAGCAAGGCAAAAGGCAGGAGAGAAGCAGGTGTGTGATAATGTAAAGCAGCAGTTCTCAACCTGTGGGTTGTGACCCCTTTGGGGGGGTCAAAGGACCCTTTTATGGGTGTCACCTAAGACCACTGGAAAACACATTCCATTACAATTCATAACAGGAGCTAAATGACAGTTATGAAGTAGCAACGAAAATAATTGTATGGTTGGAGTCGCCACAACATGAGGGACTGTATTAAAGGGTCGCAGCATTAGGGAGGTTGAGAACCACTGTCTTAAAGGGTCAAGGGCCTCCACTTAAGGCCACAGTGTGCCCTGGAACTCTTCCAGAGCCTCACTGGCCCTTCCCTTGGGACCGGCTTTGGTAAGTAGGAGCACTTCCCAACCCCATCACACAGCTCTTACAGCTCTCCATTCCCTTCAGACTACACAGCACAGCTATCAAAACTCTTTATTAGACTTTTCTGCAGCAACGCCCCCCTCCCCACTGCATTTTCTAACTCCCAGCTTCCCACCCAGAACCAAGCGGCACTTTCTTCAAAGCTGGTTTGCCACAGGGGTCTGTCACTCCTTGGATTCTGAAGGAAGCCTCTCAAAGTGGGCGATGTACTCCACCTCGTTCATGTCTCCAGGGCCCATGAAGAAGCTGAAGCAGCTGTTGGTGGAGCCTTCACAGAGGTGTAAGGCTGCAGGCAGGGAAGGCCAGCGTGAGCCTGACTGCGCCTCTGCCTGGGCCCTGGGCCCCTCGCCCTCTGCTCACCTTTGGTAACATTGACCTTGTTGGCCGCCAAGATGTCTGCCTGAATGCTATCTATTTTTGTGTACAGGAGCTCAGCGTTGTTCTGAGGACAGAAGCAGGAGGAGCCTGGCTGGGCACCAGAGCAGTGTGCTCCTGGAGTGGGGCTCAAGAGGAAGGTTAACTGCAAGCAGAGCTGCTGAGGCAGAGAGGTCCTGTTCCCAGCTTACCAGCTAGGGCAGGTAGGGACAAGAAGACAGTGTGTATGTGTGTGAGTGCGGAGTGGGGGGACGGGACGGGTGGCCGTCAGGAGACTAGCTTCACTGTGCACAAGGGGACCCGTTCCGTCCTGGGCGACCGCCGAGGCTGGTGGGATGGAAATACTTACAAGGAAGAGCTGGAAGAGTTCCTCCCCCATGGACTTGCGGACATGTTCCTCCACCAATGGGAACATTTGCACAAAGAACTGTGGCAGAAGGTGGGGGGTGGCAGGACAGTGTGGGTATGGGCTGACTTGACTGCCCATGCCCTGCATTCTGCCCCATGCACACCCCAGCCCAAGCACCTCTAGTGTGAGGCTGGCCAGCCTCTGGCTGTTGCTGTGGTCGGTGTTGCCCATGGCTGACATCAGGCTGTGGACCACACGCATGTGCAGCAGCTCCTCTGCCAGTTTCAAGTCATCGCGTGCCAGGATCCTTGTGAGGAAGGATAAAAAGACAGGAAAATCTGTGGGGACACAGGAAGGAAAGGAGCCCTTCACCCCCACATCTGAAGCCTCTCTCTCCAGCTGAGAAGCAAGAATGCCAGCAGAGCCAGGATTGGTGGAGCATGTCTTCTATCCCAGCACTAAGGAGGCAGAGGCAGGTGGATCTCTGTGAGTTTCAAGCCAGTCTGTCCATGTGGAGAGTTCCAGGACAGTCTCATCTCCACAGGCCCTCTCAAAACAACAACAACAACAAACAAAAACAAACAAACAGACCAAACAATGAGCTTGAGCTGCACCTTCCCTATGAAGCCCACACCCACACTATTGTGTTGTTATTATTAATTTTTTTTTGGAGATCAGGTCATACTATAAAGCCCTGGCTGTCCACTATGTGGACAAGGCTGGTCTTGACCTCACAGAAATCTGCTGGCCTCTACCTCCCAAGTTCGTGCCCAGCCTTGTGTCTTTCTTTTAAAATTAAACTATGTTCTGGGCACAGTGGCACATGCTCTTAGCCCCAGGGCTCAGGAGGCAGACAGTGCAATCACCCACTCCCTCTGCTGGCCTACCCAATGGTCTTGGCGGCTGCAGCCTGCTTCAAGAACACTGGTAGCTGGGTGCTGATCTGGAGAACCGAAGGGTCTGAAGAAATGAGGGACCATTAGCCAGGAAGCCCTTTCCCTCCCCCAGGGCAGTCCCCACCAGGAGCCCTACCAGTGAAGATCTTGGCCTGCAGTCTGGAAGTCTCCTTGACTGGTGGGATAAGCAGAGCCACAAGGCCCTTGAGCAGAGGCAAGCGCACGTCATAGTGGGTCAGGTCCTTTATCAGCTCGATGGCTGGGGAAGGACAGAGATGCTGGAGAGGCCCCTGGTCCTTCAAAGCTCTTCACTACCTTATTCTTTTTTAACAGATTTATTTATTTATTTATTTATTTATTTATTTATTTATTTATTTATCTTATGTGTTTGGGTGTTTCTATCCGCAGGCCAGAAGAGGCATCAGATCCCACTATAGATGGTTGTGAGCCACCATGTGGTTGCTGGGAACTGAACCTGGGTCCTCTGGAAGAAGGGCCAGTGCTCTTAACCACTGAGCCGTCTGTCCAGTCCTCATCACTACCCTCTCCCCTGCCCGCTCCATCATCTCTCCCAGTGCTTTCTGGGTCCAGCACCTGGGAAGGCCTTGTATGGGAGGTCACACTTCCTTCCTGCCCTTCTGGAGCTTGTGATCAGAAACCAGCAAGAGGAGGAGTCAGAGGGAAGGAACGGGATGATGAGCCCACCCAGGAAAGGCCTGGAGGTCAGAGCTGGAGTCTGAGGCCCACGGAAGTGAGTTGCCATCAGCTTGGAGGAATTCAGGTTTGGTGGAGGAGGAAAGGGCTGAGGTGGGGAGGATTTCATTCTTTTTTTTTTTTTTGGTTTTTCGAGACAAGGTTTCTCTGTGTTGTTTTGGTGCCTGTCCTAGATCTTGCTTTGTAGACCAGGCTGGCCTTGAACTCACAGGGATCCGCCTGGCTCTGCCTCCGGAATGCTGGGATTAAAGTTGTGAGCCTCCACTGTCCAGCTAAGAAATAATTTTTAAAATACATTTATTTTTCTGTTATCAGTTTGATACAGTATAAATTATTATTCTAATAGTAAAATGTTTGATTGAGGTTTGCCCAGTGATTGAGTAAAACCAAAACTTATTACAAGCCACAGTCATCCTAGTATTCCCCTGCTATATAGCCTCCCTGGTTCTGTGGCTAAGAAATAATATTTTAAAATTTAAAAAAATATTGGGCTGGAGAGATGGCTCAATGGTTAAGAGCAGTGACTCTTCCAGAGGTCCTGAGTTCAATTCCCAGCAACCACATGGTGGCTCACAACCATTGTAATGAGATCTGGCGCCCTCTTCTGGCGTGCAGCCAGAACACTGTATACGTAATAAATACATCTTTAAAAAAAATTAAAAAATATTGAGTTCGAGGCCAACCTGATCTACAAAGTGTGTTCCAGGTCAGACTCCATAGCTACACAGAGAAACTCTGTCTTGAAAAACTAAAAAATAAATTATTGTATTCCACAACTGGGGTATGAATGAAAAATATATATAAAAAGGAAAGGGCGTGACTGCTCCTAGGTATGGTAGAGGAGAAAGTTTATTGTAGATAAACGAGAGAGCATAGGTAGAAGCAGAGACATCTGGGAAAGTCCAGAGTGAACAAGACCAGACTGAGCTGGGCCACGTGTGGAGAAGGGAGAGATGGGAACCAGGCTCAGCAGCCTAGAGGCCAAAGGTACAAAAAGAGAGGGTAACAAAATGTCTGTGTAGAGCCCCTTGGGGAAGGGCAGCCCAGCCCCTGGGGTGGAGAGTTCAGGAGAGAACCCGGTATGCCAGCCATACACAGATAGGGACTGAGGGATGCTGGGAGAACCTGGTGGTCAGGTCGGTTTTGATATGTTAAATAGGCACCTCAACCATTTTCCCCTGGCCTGAAACTTTTTTGGGGGGTGGGGTGGGGTTAGAGATAGGGTTTCTCTTTGTAGCTTTGCTTTGGAGACCAGGCTGGCCTCAAACTCACAGAGATCCGCCTGGCTCAGCCTCCCGAGTGCTGGGATTAAAGGCGTGTGCCACCACCGCCCCGCCGTCCTGGCTTGAAACTTAACAGGGTATAACTGAGTCGGTGGAGTGGTTGCCTGGTATCTTAACCGCTGAGCCATCTCTCCAGCCCCCGGTTGCGCGGTATATATCTAACAGCTTCTGGTTCCCGCAGCACCACACACCAAAACCAAAACCCCCGGGTCCCACCGGGTGGGAGGGGACTTAACTGACTCCCTCAACTACTCCAGTCACGGATCCTGCCCGCCCACCTAGACCAGGTAAGTTTAATTTCATTTTCTTTCTTTTTTCGAGACAGGGTCTATGTCCTGGAACTCGCTTTGCAGATCAGGTTGGCCTCAAACTCACAGAAATCCACCTGCCTCTGCCTCTGGCGAGCTGGCATTGAAGCGTGAGTCATGCCCTGCCAAATGTAATTGTAAAAATAATAAACCGGAAAGAAAAAAAAACAACAACAACAACCAAACACATACAGAGACTGCACGGTAGCGTACGCCTTTAATTCCGGCACTCAGCAGGAGTCTGAGGATCTAGGCTACAAAAGAATCTGTCTCCAAAAAAAAAAAAAAAAAAAGACAAAATGTAAGCACAACAGCGAGCAAGGGTGACCTATCACGTCAGCTGAAAGCGCAACGGGCGGGACCTCCGGTCTGCCCAAGGTCAAGGGACGTGAAGCAGGGTCCACAGGGGTCTGCGGGATCCTTCCCCCTAGTGCCGGAGTGCCAGCCTTCCAGCTCTCCCCCCGAGAGTCCCTTCCCGGAAACCGGAAGAGACGTAAAGAAGGCGGGGCAGCGTTTTAGAAACCGGACCGTGAAGCTTTGCGCTTCCTCTTTCCAGCCAGCGCCGAGCGATGGGTGAGTGTTGCCGTGGGCCGGGTCGGGCTGCGGGGAGCGAGCTCCATCCGTCTCCATCCTGCCGCGGAGCCCTGCCGGGAGCATGTTCGGCCCGACCCCGGGCCCCGAGCACCCGTGGGGAGGGCCGGCCGTGGGCTTGGGCCGCCGAGATCGCTGCGGCCGCTTCCCGGGCTCCGGGCTGCGAGCGGTCCAACATGGCTGCCGCGGGCCGCACGCGGATGATGACACCTAGGTATGCTGCACACTCCCGACTGCGTCGTGAGGAGGCCAACCTTGGAGAGCTGAGTGTGCGGTCCGCGCCGAGCGTTGCCCGGGGATGGCTAGGTCGCCGGTACCCAGGCCCGGCGGCTCAGGCATGCGTCCCCGCTCCCCCACACAGGCATCTCTCGAGACAACTGGCACAAGCGCCGCAAGACCGGGGGTAAGAGAAAGCCCTACCACAAGAAGCGGAAGTATGAGCTGGGACGGCCTGCTGCCAACACGAAGGTCAGTGCGCGTGTCGAGGTGGGGGTACGCCTAACCCGCCTTAGAGCGTGGATGCCGTGACCACGGTCCCTTTTAGGCCCTGATGTCTGTTTTGGAGACTGGGGCATCTTGCACATACCCACGTGCTGGGTACAATCTTGAAGACCACAGGGTCTGTGCGTGCGCCCGGGTCGCCGAATTTAAGGTGCAGTGGAGACATGCTGGGGACCAGGACTCGAAGGGAGCCTAGGAATGGGCTCCTTGGACGTTGGGATATTTTTGACTTGGAATTCTGTGTTTGTGGGGTGTGACTTTTCTTCTTGGAGGTAACTAGAGTGATGAAACAGTATCCTTAGGCGTGGTTATGGCCGTCTTGGTCACCTGTATGCCACTTGCCAATGAAAGGACTTGTCATAGTTACACTGACTGTTACCTCCCTCTAGTCCAGGTTCCTCTCCTGGTCTCCCCTCTTTTCCTGAGACCATGTTCTGGTTTTCTTGTGCTTTCCAGATTGGCCCTCGTCGTATACACACAGTCCGAGTCCGAGGAGGCAATAAGAAGTACCGTGCCCTAAGATTGGATGTGGGGAACTTTTCCTGGGGCTCTGAGTGTAAGTAGTCCTTTGGGGGTACCAGAGTATTTGCCTGTTGCTGAAAGACCTTGAGGTAGCTTCTTTAAGAGTTAATTGGCTGACTCCTGCAGCTTGGGGTGGTTTCTAGAGAGTGTTTACAAAAGCTCTCAGAAGCAGGGCGGTGGTGGCACACGCCTTTATTCCCAGCACCTAGGAGGCAGAGGCAGGCGGATCTCTTGAATTCAAGGACAGCCTGGTCTACAGAACTAGTTCCAGGACAGGTAGGGCTGTTACATGGAGAAATTTAAAGAAAACATGGTTTGTGGGGGAAGAGCTTAGGCACAGAGGCTGGGTATTCTTTTCTGGGATTGAGGGAGGGAACGCTGGTAGTTGCCATATGTGCATGAGGTAGGAGAGAGAGAGAGAGACTGTGTGTGTGTGTGTACGTGTGCGCCGGAGCCAGGGACACATCAAGTACCCTTCTGCTGAGCTACCTCCCTGGCTCCTTAATTGTGAATTCCCCTTGTGTGCAGGTTGTACTCGGAAAACAAGGATCATTGATGTTGTCTACAATGCATCCAATAACGAGCTGGTCCGCACCAAGACCCTGGTGAAGAACTGCATTGTGCTTGTCGACAGCACACCATACCGACAGTGGTATGAGTCTCACTATGCGCTGCCCCTGGGCCGCAAGAAGGGGGCCAAGCTGGTGAGTGTTACTTTCCTGTAGGGGATGAGGGGAGCGCTGCCTTCTTGTGATGAAACTACTGTCCAGTTCTGCTACTGAAGGAAAGAGATGAATACCTGAGTTCTGAAGAAGGCAAGCATCAGGAAATTGGGGTTCGAGAAGGCTTGGTGACTTTGCTCATCGCGGATCCATGTGTTTTTCCTTACTCAGACTCCTGAAGAGGAAGAAATATTAAACAAAAAACGATCAAAGAAAATCCAAAAGAAGTACGACGAAAGGAAAAAGAACGCTAAAATTAGCAGTCTTCTGGAGGAGCAGTTCCAGCAGGGCAAGCTTCTTGGTGAGATTGCTGTGGTGTTGGGAAGCAGGAGTTGGTGGTGTGTGGTTTTACCCTGCCTGGTTCGTTGGGCTGTCAGGTTTGAACGCTGGGTGCACAAAGCATGAGCGGAGACAGTTGCTCACTGTAAGGGTGGCGAGTGAAATCATGAACAGAACAGGCTCTGAGTGGTAGTTGGGGGGAGTTGATGCCCTGGCTGATGGCTGTCTCAGTGATGAGAACTTTGTCCAGTTCTGCTGCTGACTTCCACGTGAGGATAAAGTGTGTCTGAGGAGACAGCTGGCTTCACGCCTGCCCTTTGGGTATCAGACCAAAGGGGGCAGGTAGGTTGAGTGGGGCCTCATGTCTGTTTACTAAGGACCACCTATTCTCTTACAGCCTGTATTGCCTCAAGACCAGGCCAGTGTGGCAGAGCAGATGGCTATGTGCTAGAAGGCAAGGAGCTGGAGTTCTATCTGAGGAAGATCAAAGCCCGGAAAGGCAAATAAAGCATCACTCATTCATAATAAAGGTGTTTATTGTTCTATATTTATATTGTTGGAATGTTTGGCTAGTCATTTTCCCTGTTCCTCTGAGCAAAGCTAAAGAAAAGCTCTCGTCTTTACTGTCTTCCCTGTGCGAGCATGCTGTCAGAGGCCCCATGCCCAGAGCAGTATCTAGAGTAATGCCAGTATTTCCTGGGTCTTGAACCTGGAGCAAGTTGGTGTGGAAGAGACTTGTGAGCTCTTCTGTACTGCGTTCTCTAACAGTAATGGGGTGCTGTCGAAATCATGCTTGTATTGTCAGGCCAGAGGTCTCCCTTTCCTTGGTAGACTTGGGTTTTAAGGGTTCCATTAAATTTGTGTATGTGTGCTAGGTATTAGCCTTCATGAATATTAAGCACATGGCTGTACCACAGGCTGTACTTCCAGACAGGTAAGGTGCTTCATGGGAAATATGGGAACTTGGGCATTGTGTTGAGGCTCTTGACATCATGCAAGTTAGAAGATGTCTTCACTACAGGTTAATGGTTTGGGGACTTTTGAAGCACTCATCTGTGGCCTTGGTTGGCCTGGAGCTTCTACTCCAGGCTGATTGCAGCTCACAGATGCATCTTCATTTGCTTCTGGGGGCTGGATTAAAAGTGTGCACCACCAGGCCTGGCTAAGGTTAATATTTTGGGGTTTCCCAGAGAAGTATAGAGAAAAAAGTGGGGCTCTACCCAGAGTCCTATCCCTTCACCCTACATAGCTGTCTGTCCGGTGCTGAGCTTGCAGGTACTTGCTCTGCCTGGCTTTTTTAAAGGATTGATTATGTGTACAGTGCTCTAACTGCATGTATCCCTGAAGGCTAGAGGAGGGCACCAGAGTCCATGTGTGGTTGTGAGCCACCATGTGCTTGCTGGGAATTGAACCTCTAGAAGAGCAGCCAGTGTTCTTAACTGCTGAGCCATTCACCCCTCTGTGCCTGGCTTTTAAATGGATGTTTGGGGATCAAGTCTTATTGCTTGTAAAGCAATAAACATTTTGTCTGATACCCCAAAGATCAAGGTTTTTGTTTGTTTTGGGTTTTCCAAGACAGGGTTTCTCTGTAACAGCTCTGGCTGTTTGTAGACCAGGCTGGCCTAGAAGTGCTAGGATTAAAGGCATACACCGACCCTCATGAGCTCAAGTTTTTGTTTTGGGGGTGACCTTCTAAGACAAGGTCCTGGAACTCCAAGACCACCAGCCTGTGCCTCCTGAGTTCTGAGTATGTGCTGCCACCCCCAGCAAATGTGGCAGTTCATTGAGAGCTTGTTCACAATCCCAGAGGGTTACTCTGGCCAATTTTGGTGGGGAGCATTAGCACAGGGGGTACACTGTAGCAGTAGCTGGATTTTCATCTAAGATGAGGAAGCTGTTGTAAGTGCCAGACTTAGACAGTATATGGCACACACCTTGAATCCCAGCACTTGGGAGGGAAAGGCCAGCCTGGTCTACAGAGCGAGATCCAGGACAGGCACCAAAACTATACAGAGAAACTCTGTCTTGAAACAACAAAAACCAGAAGTTGGAAAGTTATTTTAAGGTGTGTAACTTTTGCTTATGTTGCACTTGTTTAATCTGTGAAGCTGTGTTACTGTGCCTGTGTAAAACACCTGATAAAGAACTAATGGTCTAATAAAGAACTGGCCAATAGCAAGACAAGAGAAAGGATAGGCGGAGCTGGCAGGCAGAGAATATACAGAGGAGAAATCTGAGGAGGAAAGAGATGGAAGAGGGGGCTGGAGAGATGGCTCAGAGGTTAAGAGCGCTGGCTACTCATTCAGAGGTCCCGAGTTCAATTCCCAGCAACCACACGGTGGCTCACAACCATCTATTATGAGATTTGGTGCCCTCTTCTGGCCTGCAGACAGAACAATATACACAATAAATAAATTTTTAAAAAAGATGGGAGGGTGAAGTGAAGAAAGGAAGGAGCCAGAGAAGGAGGACTCCAGGAGCCAGTTACACAGCAAGCCATGGATTAAGAAACAAAGGTACACAGAAATAGAAAAGGAAAAGCCCAGAGGCAAAAGGTAGACGGCAGGGTAAGTTAGGTAAAACTGGCTAGAAACTAAGCTAAGGCTGGGCATCCATAATTAGGAATAAGCCTCCGTATGTGAATTTATTTGGAAGCTGGATGGTGAGCCTCCCAAAAAAAAAGGTTTAAAAAAGACAAAAATAAATGCCCGACCTTGGCTTGTTTCTTGTCAGCTTAACTTTAAACTATCCCATCTTTTTTGCCTCTAGGCTTTTTCCTTCTGTATATCTTAATTTTTTTTTCCTAACTACTTTGTTTATTTTATGTGCATTAGTGTGAAGATGTTGGATTCCCTGGAACTGGGGTTATAAACAGTTGTGAGCTGCCATATGTGGATGTTGGGAATTGAACTCAGGTCCTCTGGAAGAGCAGCCAGGTGCTCTTAACTGCTGAGCCATCTCTGCAGTCCCCCCTTACTTTCCTTTTTTTTTTTTTGTATGTGGAGCTGAGGATTGAACCTAGGGCTTGCGCTTGAGCAAGTGCTCTACCGCTGAGCTAAATTTTACCCCAACCCCTTACTTTCATTCCTAACTTCTGTGGATAGCTGGTCTCTAGCATCCTCGTTTTCTTGCTCTTTTCTTCCAGATTTCCTGCCTGCCTTCTCTGCCTGCCAGATCTGCCTACTCTTTCTCCTCCCTCGCTATTGGCTGATCAGCTCTTTATTAGACCAGTCAGGTGTTTTAGACAGGCTCAGAGTTAAAACAAATGCACCGTTAAAGAATGCAGCAGCCAGGTGGCAGTGGTGCAGGCCTTTAATCCCAGCGCTCTCTGAGTTGGAGGTTGGCCTGGTCTACAGAGTGAGATCCAGGACAGGCACGAAAACTACACAGAGAGGGGGCTGGAGGGATGGCTCAGGTTAAGAGCACTGACTGCTGTTCAGAGGTCCTGAGTTCAATTCCCAGCAACCATGTGGTGGCTGACAGCCATCTGTAATGAGATCTGGTGCCCTCTTCTGGCCTGCAGTCATGCATGCTGTATACATAATAAAATAAATCTTTAAAAAAAAAAAAAACTACACCGAGAAACTGTCTCAAAAAAAAGAATGCAGCACATCTTTGCATCATTAAACAAATGTTACACATTAAAAGTAATGTAGGGGTCTGTTTGCCTTGTCCTCGTGTTGGGCTTAAAGGTGTGTACCATCATGGCCTGACCCAATGAGGGTTTTTTTTCCCCCTTGCATATGAGTGGTTTGTTTGCATCCATATATGTGTACCGTGTGCTTGTCTTGGTGCCCAAGAAGGTCAGAAAAGGGCACTGGGTCCATTGAAACTGCAATGGGTGCTCTTAACTGCTGCGCCTCTCTCCAGCTCCTCTTTCTGTATTTTGAGACAGGGTTCCTCTGTGTAGCCCTGGCTGTCCTTTACTCACTCTAGACCAGACAGGCTTTGAACTCAGGATCTGCTTGATCTCAATTGAACTTCCTACCTCCATCTGCCAAGCACAGGGTTTTTATTATGTGCACTGCCCTTAGAAGTTAGACCCTGACAGCCTGGTCTACAGAGTTGCAGGACAGCCGGAAGTACGGAGGTTAGAAAGAACTGTGAGCTGCCATATGGGTTCTAGGGACCCAAGGTCCTCAGCAAGAGCAGCAAGCACTCTTAACTGCTGAGCCATCATCCCTAGAATTTTTTGTGTGGCAGTGGGGTTGGACATCAGAGGACAAATTTCAGGACCTGGGTCTCCGGCTGGGTGTAAGTCCCAATGATCAAACCTTGGTGGTCAGGCTTGGCAATAAGCACCTTTATGCACTAAACCACTGCTCCCCCTCATTTTTTATTTTATGTGCATGTATGTATACTGGTATCCTGTGTAACATCCATGGGCATACACTTCATTTTCATGTTCTTGAGACAGGATCTCTACATAGCCCTAGCAGTGCTGGAACTCACTATGTAGACCAGATTGGCCTTGAACTCAGACATTACCCTGTCTGATGCATACACTTTAAATAAAGGTGGGTTTGGGGGGGGGGGTTGAGACAGTTTTTCTGTGTAGTTTTGCAACTTTCCTGGAACTCACTTTGTAGACCAGGCTGGCCTCGAACTCAGAGATCTGCCTGACTCTGCTTCTCGAGTGCTGGGATTAAAGGCGTGGCCGGGCGAAATAAAGTTTTTTGTTGTGTTTAATTGCCATTGAGATGACTCTTCAGGCCTGATAACCAGAGTTCAGTCCCTGGAACCCATAGGGTGGAAGGTGAATCTCCAACACACACTTTATGGACAATGAAAATGCCCTTTAGCTAAGGGAGGGTGTCTCAGTCTGCTAGAGGCTGAGTCCCCCTGCAGCTGGAAAAAGCTAAGACATCCTTCCCACAGACCCGTGTGAACCCACACCTGTTTTAACAACACACCCTGATAAATGTAATACAATTTTCATTTTAAAATTGGAGGGCTGGAGAAATGTCTCAGTGGCTCTTCAGGTGAGCACTCAGGTTCATTTCCTGGTATCCACATGGCAGCTCACAAAGCTCACTTTTGAGGTTCCAGGAGTTAAGACATAATGACTTTCTAGGGGCACTGTACATAGTACACTTACATATATGCAGACGAACGTTCATCCACATAAAATACTCTTAATTTGGGACATAGGTAGGGCTAGGTCCCATTGGCACAAGCCACTTGGAAAGCTGGGTGGGAGGATCACACAGTTCAAGGCCAGCTCGGGTGATTTAGTGAGGTCCTACACTCCAGTGTTTCCATCCTTAGCTTTCTTCCTTGGTTCTGGCATTAGCTGTCCTTTCACAAGAGCAAAAGTCAAAAGATCTTGCTTCTACAATTCTGGTCTTGGTTAAGTGCCTGTAGTGCTGGGCAAGTTCCCAATCCTAATTCCACCTACACCCTAGGCAATTGCCAAATTAAACAGTCGTGATTCACGGTGAGCAAATGGACATATTCTCGTTACAAACAGAATGCGAGCATTTTGCAAAGGTCCCACGGCCCGCCCGCTGACCTGCCTTCAGAAGCCACTGGGCTAGGGAGTGTGTGTCCTTTTACTTTGCCATGCTTGATTCATGGAATCAAAAAACAGCTGTCCCAGACCAGCAGCACAGCTCGACCCCAAACTGGAAATGCCACTTCCTGAGCTCAACCAAATGCGGCACCTAGAGGCTGGGGCTGGGCACCAGGAAGACTTCAGGGATGCTGATGCTCCCCTACCAACGCCTGGAAAGGTAGCCTTGCCTCTGTGTGTCAGCCCTATATATTTGGCCTTTTCTTCATTCTAGCTTTGCCTCCCCAAGCAATCTATCCCACTTCACACTAAAGGAGATCCACTCTACCTACCCCCAGCTCTCCTCGTCATTGCTTTCAAGAGCTGTCCCCAAATGCTTTCCCCAAGGGCCAACCCGCCGTCCAGAGAAGTTGCTCTGAGCAGTGGCTCATAGGACCAAGCGTAGCTGGGGAAGAAGGCAGGGTGGCAGCCACCGGCAAAGGGGATTCTCAAGGTTCCAGGGCTTCATCGCCAGATTCCTCAGCCTCATCTATACGGCTGGCAGCCTCCTCACCGCCCAACTCGGTCCGGAAGCGCACCAGGTGCGGGGTCCTGGGGGCGCCGCGTGCTCGCCCGAAGTTCCGTAGGCTTACAGCAGGCGAGAGCGCTCCTGAGCCCAGGAAGCGGCCCAGCAGCGGGGTCTGGGTGGCGGCTGCTGGCAGGTCGGACCTTGGGGACGCCTCCACCTGCAGGCACTGCTCAGGGTCGTCGCTCATGCTGCGGGTGCCAGGGCGGACATAGACAAGCATTGACTCTCAGAGGACTTGTTTGTATCCCCATAGGGTGGCCAGGGACTGGGCACCGGTTTCCAAGTCAAATCTCGACTTACCGCAGGTTGAAAGTGGAACCCAAGAAGGAAGGACGCAGTGACTCAGCGGCTGTGGCCACTGTATACGGTGGCTGAGGTTGGGCCTCATCCCAGTACTGATCCTTCTCAGCAGGTGGCAGGTTCTGGTACATATCATCCACAGAGAGCAGGGACACCTGAGCCAGAAGAAGGGCAAGCAGTGGGTCACAACTGTTTCTCTGCACACCTGGCCATCTCTGCCCCTTACCCCGCACCTAACCTGCAGGTTTCGATCTATGAGCTGATTGGTCTCAAAGTCGTCGTCATCTTCACCGAAGGGGTTAATGAGCTGTTCAGCTACCTATGAATTGTAGAAATGGTGTCTTCTAGGTGCAGAACACCACCACCACCACCACCACCACCACCACCACCACCACCACCACCACCACCCCCCCCCCCGCCACTGCCCAGCACTGCAATGTGATAGTGATTCTCTGTGCCCACCTCTACAGAGTAGGATGCCATACTGACCTTGAGCCACCCAGCATAAAAGAAAAACTGCAGCAAGGTGGTAAGAGGTACAAACATGTCCAGGTCCCCCAGGGCTGGAGAGACCTCTTCGTCTGGCTCCAGAAGTTTGGCAGCCCCTGTTTCTGGCTCCACAAACTGTCGGCCGACCAGGGAAAGGGCGAAGAAGGAGTATACAGCTATCGTCACGACCTGAAGAGGGAAACGGGAGGGGCAGAGGGGCAGCAAGAAACTCGGTCCCTGTCTGTGAGGGCCCGGAGGGTCTGGCAAGTCATCAAGCAGGGGCTGGGTGCCATTGCAGTGGACATGAACACAGTTCATCTTTTTTTTTTTTTTTCCTTTGAGACAGGGTTTCTTCTTGTAGTTTTGGTGCCTGTCTTGGATCTTGCTCTGTAGACCAGGCTGGCCTCGAACTCACAGAGATCCTTCTGCCTCGGTCTCCCAAGTGTTGGGATTAAAGATGTGTGCTACCACTCTTGGCAGGATAGGATTATCTTTTTTTGTTTTTGTTTTTGTTTTTGTTTTTTTTTTTGGTTTTTTGAAACAGGGTTTCTCTGTGTAGCTTTGCACCTTTCCTGGAACTCACTCTGTAGCCCAGGCTGGCCTCGAACTCACAGAGATCCGCCTGCCTCTGCCTCCTGAGTGCTGGGATTACAGGCATGTGCCACCACTGCCCGGCCCTTGTTTTTGTTTTTCAAGACAGTTTCTCTGTAGCCCTGGTTGACCTGGAACCCGCTCTGTAGACCAGGCTGGCTTCCAACTCGGGGAGTTGCCTGCTTCTACCTCTGCCTCCTGAGTGCTGGGATTAAAGGCATGTGCCACCACTACCTGGATCAAGACAGAGTTCTCTTTACAGGTGTGGAGGACGATTTTTGAGGATGAGGGACAGGGTATTATTGATGGGAGTAGAGTAATGTTTTTGAGGATGACCCTCACAGTTCAGTGTCTCCTGAGACTGACTTGGCCCAGGCGAAGAGCCATCAAGGCCCCTTGGTATCTTACACACCCCAGGATGTCCAATAGGTACCTGAGCTGGGCAGGCAGGAAACAGTTACCTGGGTGTAGACAAGGGGGATGCTGATCCAGTCATAGTGAAACAACATGCTGCACTTGGCACGGTACTTGTTCAGCTCCTAGAGAGAGCAGATGACGGGAGGTCAGAGGAGACAAAGAAGGCAGATAAGAAGAGAGCACAAGACTCCACAAAGATGATCTGGGCCGGGTCTGAGCCCCACTGCTCTCAGACTATCAGGCTGGGGTGTGCTTAGGGTAGAAAGCAATCTAGGAAGGTAGCAAACAACATTCTGGGCCTGGAGCCAGAACACCTATGAATCCCAGCTTCACTAACATGCTGTGTGAGAAGCTTTTCAACTCTGTGCCTCAGTTTCTTTATCTGTGAAAGGGGGATAATAGCCCTCAGACACTAAGGGAGTCAACCTAAGCACTTGCTTCCAAAGTGCTCAGTAGCTGGCCCTAGTGGCTCATGCCCGTAATTCCAAAGTTTGTGAGACAATGGCAGGATTGCCATGGATTTGAGGCCAGTCTGGGCTAAACAGCGTTCCAGGCAAGCTTGAGCTATGGAGAGTAATCTTGTATCCCCCTCCCCCCAAAAAGTGTGTGGTATATAGTTGGTGCCTTTTAAGGGTGAAGGACCAAAATTATTATTCTGAAGCCAGTGCTAGGGGAGAGCCAATGATCCAAATCCTAAACTGACTTACTTCCAGTATGAGGCCGAGAGCGATGTCGTCACGGATTCGTCCATCCCTGCGGGCCTGGGCGGCGAGGTTAGTGAACCAGACGCAAGGGACCCAGTACTTGTTAAAATCAGATTTCAAGCTCTCAAACTTTCTCCTCTCTTCCTGAGACATGAAACCTGCCCGGGTGAAGAAGGTTAAGATGCAGACATCTCATGCCACCAGGGGCGCTAGTGGTCCAGCATCTGGCTGTTCTCCCTTAAACCCACAGGCTTCCCTGGAATCCTGGAGCGCCCCCTAAGGGTCAGACCTTTCCATCACCGGAGAAAAGCCAAGACATCCACCCACCCAGGGGCTGCGACTACCCAGGCACCTGCATCGACCACGTGCTCCATAGTGGGGAAGCGCTTGAGCACACGGGTGCTGACGGAACGCAGCACCAGCACTGATGCCAGGTTGGCATAGCGGATGAGAGTTCGGCGTAGTAAACGGCCGCTCTGGTCCACGCCATGCACACAGGCTGAGATGACACACATTAACTGGTCGGGCAGTGGAATGCTTGTGTACTGAGACCACCATCGGTTCACCACCAAAGTCACGTAGAAACCTAGTGAGCCACCATGGATAACAGAGGCAGAAAGAAAGGTGCCAGGCGCTAGGGAGGTCTGCATTGGACTCTATGGCCTTTCTGGTCCCACGGCCTTGCTGAGAAAGTCAGGCCGGGAAGAAGAGAATACAAACTGCCTGCCGGGGAAGAGGGAAGTGGGAGTCCGAGGTGGGGTTACTGTTGACTCTGAGACCTTTTTTTCTATGAGGGTAGGGAGGGGCTATCTTTTCTCTCTGGCTCCCATTTGGTAACCAGAGCGGGAGTTATAAGGCCAGGGGGTGTCTGTGCCAGTGAAGATTGAGGGTCCCCCAAATGACAGGCAAGGAGTAACCCAGAGGAAACTGTGGACCCAGGCTCTAGCTCTTCTCTTTGCTGGTTGACTCCATGCCATTGCTGCCCAGAATTGTCACCTCAACCCAAGGGTCAGAGAACATGGTCAGGAGACCACGGAAAACTAGAAGGGACGGGGTGGGGGTGGAGGTAGGAGGGGGGCTCACCCAGCACGAAGGACAAAGGGATGAGGTCTGCCGAACGGTTGCAGTATCGGGCCACCTGGGCATAAATATGCTTCTGCTCCTGGGTCAGCCACAGCCTAGGGCATATGTCAGGCAGAGACCTGGGTTGGTAGGAGGCCCGCGGTACAGGTCCTCATAGGCCAGGGCTCAGAGCTGCTCTCACCGGTAGGTGATGCTGAGCACAGCATACAGGGCACTGAACAGCAGAAACTCCTTGTACAGGAGCTTGTAGATGCTGCCCCTCCAGCGGAGGAGCAGGCCGGAGAAGGCTCCGAAACGCGCCTCTGCCACTTTGAGAGTGTAAGACACCGTCATGGTGCTGGGTCCTGGCGCAGAAGGTGGCAGAACTGTCCTCTTCTCTGCTCGTCTTCCCGTCGCTAAGCCTAGCACCCCAAGCAAAGTCCCTTCTTCACCACGTCTGTAGACAAGGGGCTGAAACGCTGTAGGACAGACAAGTGGAAACTGTCCTCTGCAGAACATGGTTGAAGCCGGGATGGAGTCGGGCAAAGTGGGGCTGAGCTCCGTGCCCCTCACACAGAGGCTTCCCACAACCTTTCTACCTTTGGAGCTGAGATAACTAGATTCTGAAGTGTTGAGGACAAGAGCCCTGATTTACTAGGTATGATGGCATACATATATAATCCCAGCCTTCAGGAAGTCAAGGCAGGAGGTTACTGGTTCAAGGCCAGCCCGTGCTATATAGCAAGGCTTTGTCTCAAAACAAAGAAAGAGGCTGGAGAGATGGCTCAGTGGTTGGGAGCACTGGCTGCTCTTCCAGGTACATGGGTTTACTTCTCAGCACCCACATGGCGGCTAAGAACTGTCTGTAATTCAAGATCTGATACCTTCACACAGATATACATGCAGGCAAAACACTAGCACACAAACAAACAAACAAACAAACAAATAATAAATAAAGCCAGACCGAACCCCCAACCAGGGCCACCACTTTTTTTTGGTGCTTGCCCTTGAAACCTGTTCACCTGGTATCCCAAGCCTCGGGACCCTCAACCTCCACTCATACCTGCCTACCTGTTCTCAGCAGCAGCCAGGGGGAACTGGACCAGACTTTGTTCTTCACAGCCTTAAGTAGATGCTGGGTCCATAAAGTTAGGTTGGACTGGTGCTGTCATTGATGGGTGGATGGAGCTATCATCATCTGGCTGCTCCTGGGAACTAGGTGTGTGCTACTAGCCCCATGGGGCTGGACTGGTCTTTGAGTAGCAAAAGTGCCATGTTCCCTGACCCCACAACTCACACAGGTGACACCAATGTCCTTTAAATTAGGGAACATAGGATTACTTCCCTACGCTCCAGATGAGATGACAGTGCAGGGTGAACTGTTGTCATAATATCAGCTGCTGATCGCAGAACACTAACTTAAGGGACAGACAGACCCTGTGCCAAAGACACCGTTTTATCTTCCTCTGATGGAATCTTCACCACATCCCTATCATGTAGGAATCCATCCCAGTTTCACAGATTAGGTTCCAAGAAGCAAATGACTTGCTCAAGGTCACACAACCGGGTCATGTTGGAGACAGGACTTAAAGCCACAGCTTCTAGGCTCGAAAGGCTGGGGGTTGCCTGATTGAGTCTAGAGCAGGACTTGAGCACTGAGATCAGGGTCCTTGACACCAGTGGCCTCAACACAGTGCCAGGCCCTGTCCCAGGCTCTGATAGGCACTTCCCACATCCATGCCATAGGGTTAAAGAGGGCATGAGTCTAGGAACTCAGCACGATGCACATCCCCTTTAAGTCGATGCACATCCCCTGAAGTTCTGTGTCCAACGTCTTGACTCCTAGGTGCTCTCAGCAACTTTCTCTCTCTCTTGGTTTTTCAAGACAGGGTTTCTCTGTATACTCTATAACTCACCCTGTAGACCAGGCTGGCTTTGACCTCAGAGATCTGCCTGCCTCTGCCTCCCCAGTGCTGGGATTAAAGGTGTGTGTCACCACCACCTGGCAACTCATTCTCTCTTAAATGTTTGTTTTAGTGTGTGTGTGTGTGTGTGTGTGTGTGTGTGTGTGTGTGTGTGAACGTGTATATGTTCACTATGTGCATGTATGGGCTCACAGAGGTCAGAAGGTGGAGTTAGACCCCCTGGAGCTGAGGTTACTGGTTGTTGTTTGCTGTCTGACATGGGTGCTGAGAATTGAACCCAGGTCCTCTGGAAGAGCAGTACAATCTGTGCATGCCCTTAACTGCTGAGCCATTTCTCCAGCTCAAAATATAGCATTTTTAAATAATTCTTTGATCATATTCACCCCCTCCTCCCCAACTACTAAATCTACCCCCAACTCCCTACTCTCTAATCCTCTCTCTCTCTCTCTCTCTCTCTCTCTCTCTCTCTCTCTCTCTCTCTCTCTCTCTCTCTCTCTCTCTCTCTCTCTCTCTCTCTCTCTCTCTCGTAACCCATCAAATCCAGTTTGCACTGCCCATATACTCCTGAGTATAAGACAATCTACTGGAGTCTGCTCAACCTACAAGAGGTCACACCCTTAACAAATCTATAAATCTTTCTCCCCTGGAAGCTGGGAACTGTCCATGGATCCTCAGTTAGAGGTGAGCCTTGGTGAACTTCCTCCTCCATTGCTGGAATGTTGCCTGGCTTGATCACGTGTCTTGTTCAGGCAGCCACAGGTATTGGGAGTTCCTGAGCACATGGGTCCTGTCATTTCCACAGACATGTTATCTCTGGTTCTTACAGTTTTTCCTCCACCCTCTGTCATGGTCCCTGAGCCTTAGGGCAGGGGGAGAGTTATAATTTTAATTTGTACACTTGCTTGTCATGATCTGAGTGTGGCCATCAGAGGGATAGCTTGTGGGGATCAGTTCTATCCTTCTACTACATGGGTTTGAACTCATATCATCGGGTTTGGCAGCAGGCACCTTTACTTGCTGAACCCTCTAGCCAGCCCTTCCCAGCCTTTTTGTTTGTTTGATTGTTTAGTGTTGCTTTTTAAAAAAGTAATAATTATTTTATGAATTCTTTTTTGTGACTTTGTTTTGAGACAAAGACTCTCTACATAGCTCTGGCTGTCCTGGAACTCACTATGTAGATCAGGCTGGCCTCAGACTCACAAGAGATCTGCCTGTCTCTGCCTCTGGAGTGCTGGGGTTAAGGGTGTGCTGCGCTATG
Organism: Onychomys torridus; assembly: GCF_903995425.1. Classification (NCBI taxonomy): domain Eukaryota; kingdom Metazoa; phylum Chordata; class Mammalia; order Rodentia; family Cricetidae; genus Onychomys; species Onychomys torridus. The sequence goes on along the minus strand of NC_050444.1, from coordinate 131,737,896 downwards.
CCCAGCTTATTTTTGCTTTTTTGAGACAGGATGCTAGCATGTAGCCCAGGCAGATCTCCAGGTCTTATTCTCCTGCCTCAGCTTCTCAGTGGTTGGGATCACAAACACTGACTACCAGGGCCCTCATCTCTTCATTTGTTTGTCAGATAAAAGCCAAGGCAGTGAGCAAGTCAGAACTAGAACCTCAGAGTGTGGAGAGGTCTAGGCGGCTCCTTACATTGTAGAACAGAAGCCTCCACTTAACCCCAAGAGGGACAGCCTGCCTCCCAACCACATTGTGAGCGGGTTCTCACCAGCAAGTACTTCCCAGAAAGAAGAGATAAGAATGTAAGAGTCTGGGGTTGGGGATTTAGCTCAGTGGTAGAGCGCTTGCCTAGCAAGCACGAGGCCCCGGGTTCGGTCCTCAGCTTTGGCAAACAAAGAACTCAAGAGTCTGAGATACATGAGGCCCTGTCTCCAGCCAACCTGACCTTAAACAAGACAACAAAAGATGAAGGTAAAGGGGGGTAGACTCCTTTTCAATGTGGTCGCAAGGGCCAGTCTTTGCTGCACAGGAGGGAATCTTTTTTTCTTTTTGGTTTTTCAAGACAGGGTTTCTCTGTGGAGCCCTGGCTGTCCTGGAACCCACTCTATAGACCAGGCTGGCCTCGAACTCATAGATATCTGCCTGCCTCTGCCTCTCTAGTGCTGGGATTAAGGCATGTGCCACCACTACCCAGCTGGAGGAATTCTCTCCTTATCCTGATCTTGGCTTTTCCCCTTCTTTCCCCTTCCTTCCCCCCTCCAAACTTTCCTTCCTTTCTCCTTTGCTTCCTTGAGATCCTGTGTCCCACACCTTCACGACTCCCACACTTGTACCTGACATCAGCTCTCTACTTTGGGAACATTTCCCACAGAGTTAGCATAGAAGTTCATGACCTGAATCTGCCCCAGGAAGAAGGAACCCATCTGCCGGCCCTCCTAAACGATCTTATCTCTCTTCCCACTGAGGATGGGTCCCCTTCTCCCAACTTTATGATCCCAGAAAGGGAACCATTCAATCCATAAATCACTTGCCCTGTCTCTCCATTTTCTTCTTGGTCCTGCCTGCCAATGCCACCCCAACCCCCTCCCTACAGGGATGTTGAGTACTTAACAACATGGGGTGTGCAGTCAGGCTGCCCCCATTCCCAAACTCTCCAAACTTCATGATATCAGACAACCTGTTTATTTTTTATTTATTTATTTATTTATTTATTTATTTATTTATTTTGATGGGTTTTAATGCCACTCAGTGTTGCCTCAAACTGTGTAATCCAGCAGGCTCTCAAATTCCTGATCCTCCTGCCTCCACTTTCTAAGTGCTAGGATCATAGACATAAGCCACCTTAGCAGCCTAACTTCTTTGTTTTTGTTTTTTTTTTTTTTCGAGACAGGGTTTCTCTGTGTAGTTTTTTGGTGCCTGCCATGAATCTTGCTCTGTAGACCAGGCTGGCCGCGAACTCACAGAGATCCGCCTGGCTCTGCCTCTCAAGTGCTTAGATTAAAGGCGTGTGCCACCACCGCCCAGCGCAGCCTAACTTCTTTATGTGTAATCAGTGAATTTCACCAAGAGGAACTGGAGATACCAACACCAATTGCGTTGAGTTGCTGAAAACATTTAGTTATATGAAGCACCCAGGAGGAAAGCATGAAGCATAGTCTAGCTATTAGCAGCTCTGTGGGTGGGTGGGGGAGAGTGGGATAAGACTTTTTAAAGATTTATTTATACAGTGTTTTACCTGCATGTATGCCTGCATGCCAAAAGAGGGCATCAGATCTCACTATAGATGGTTGTGGGCCACCATGTGGTTGCTGGGAATTGAACTCAGAACCTCTGGAAAAGTAGCCAGTGCTCTTAACCTCTGAGCCATCTCTCCAGCCCCTTAAATTTTTATTTATTTCTTTATTTGTTTGTTTGTTTGTTTGGTTGGTTGGTTTTTCGAGACAGGGTTTCTCGAGACAGGGTTTCTCTGTGTAGTTTTGAGCCTTTCCTGGAACTCACTTGGTAGTCCAGGCTGGCCTCGAACTCACAGAGATCCGCCTGGCTCTGCCTCCTGAGTGCTGGGATTAGAGGCGTGCGCCACCACCGCCTGGCCTTTAAATTTGTAAATTACATTTATTTATTTACTTATTTTGTATGTAGGTGAATCAGTCCTCTCCTCCCAGCCTGTGAGTCCTGGGGATTGAATTCACGTTTGTTATTAGTGACAAGTGGAGCCATCTCACAGGCACCCTTCACCCTTTTTAAAAGTTAAAATGACTTGATTGTTATTGGTATAGCTGTATGCATACAAAGTACATGTACAGGTCAGAGGACAGTTTCGTGGAACTGATTTTGTGGAATCTTTCCCCTCTTTGTGTGGGTTCTCAGGGTGGAACTCAGGTTATCAGTCTTGCAGGGCAAGCCTCTTTACCCACTGAATTACCTCACCACCTCCTCCATTTTTCTTTTTGTTCATGTGGAAATTTTAAAAATTGTATATCCCATGCTGGCCTCAAACCCATGAGGTGGGCTGCAGTACCACCAAGGACCCGAGACCTCCTTACTAATTAACCCAGCATTTCCTCCTGAGTTGGAACCCTAACCTCTTGTTCATGACTCCCCTTCTCCCTTAGGTCCTGACTAAGAGCTACAGACTGTGACTTGCAAGGAGGACCAGGAGTCTAAAACATATGCTCAACAGAGCAGGAGGCCTGACAATATCCCCATTCAGGGATGGACACACAGAGAGCTCAGAAAAGTCTCAGGTTCGGGCCAGCTTCACATGCCGGAAGGAGAAAGAGCTAGACATACAGAAGTAGACAGAAGCAAGGACCCTGGACCAGCAACCCCACAAAAGCCAAGTACCTGTGACCAGGGGAGTCAGGCCAACTTGTGTTCAGGTATTGGATCTGGCCCTGGGGAGCTGAGTTGACCTTGGGGAAATTGTTCCACCACCTGTGAGCTTCCATTTCCTTGTGAGGATTATAATCACTTCCCTATCATAAGCTTCCTGGGAGCAATCAATACACTAATTGCCGAGGTCATTGCCTGGGACATGGGAGGGTCATAGACTGGGAGCAGGTTACACAGAGAGAGGCACAGGCAAGCCCTTACACTACAGCATCCTGGGACAGAGCTCAATGGTAGAGCATTTGCCTACATGCACAGGGTCGTCAGTTACCTCAGATACCAGGACTGAGGGCTGAGGGAGATGACAACATCTAGAAAGATCCATCTCCCAAGATTTATTATTTATTTATTATATATACAGCATGCATGACTGCAGGTCAGAAGAGGGCACCAGATCACAGATGGTTGTGAGGTAGATCACTTTAAAAGGCCTGAAGCCTTGGGCTCGGTCCCTAGCATTGGAGAGGGAAGGAAAAACAAACAAACAACAACAACCATCTTGCAGCCCTACCTTTGTTTCAAAAGTTCTATGACCATCTATGACGACCTTGTGATGCTCACCTTGCAAGCATGCCTGTGTTTTAAGAGGTCATTAGGACTAACTTGTTTGTCATGATCCTGTAAACCAACCTATTTTGTCCATCCACCACCCCCCCCCCCCCCCCCCCCGCATTTGGAAACCCCCTACCCCTGAGCTATAAAAGCTTTGTCTTCCTCACATTCAAGGCTGACCTCTTGAACCCCACCTTAGGGGGAAGCAGCCCGAGTACATAAAAAATAAACAAACAAATAAATGAAAGTTAAAAAAGGAATCAGGCTGGGCGGTGGTGGCGCACACCTTTAATCCCAGCACTTGGAAGCAGAGCCAGGCAGATCTCTGTGAGTTCAAGGCCAGCCTGGTCTACAAAGCGAAAAAAAAAAAAAAAAAAAAAAAAAAAAAAAAAAAAAGAAAAAAAAAAAAAAACCACCACCAACAAAACAAACAAACAAAACCCCAATCAGTCTTGCTTACACTTTGATCTTTTTTTTTTTACGGATATGTAGGATTAACATAGTAAAAATGGCAATTTAACCAAAAGCAATCTACAGATTCAAAACAATCCCCATCAAAATCTCAACACAATTCTTCATAGACTTGGAAGGAAAAATACTCAACTTCATATGGAAAAACAAAAGACCCAGAATAGCTAAAAGAATCCTGTATAATAAAGTAATAAAGCAACTGCTGGGGTTGGGGATTTAGCGCAAGGCCCTGGGTTTGAGCCACAGCTCAAAAAAAAAAAAAGCAACTGCTGGAGGCATCACCGTTTCTGACACTAAGCTCTACTATAGAACTATAGTAATAATAAAAACAGCCTGGTACTGGTATAAAAACCGACATACAGACCAATGAAATTGAATTGAAGACCCTGACATTAATCCACGCACATATGAACACCTGATTTGACAAAGAAGCCAAAACTATACAATGGAAAAAACAAAGTATCTACAACAAATGGTGCTGGCATAATTGGATGTCAATATGTAAAAGATTACAAATAGATCCATATCTGTCACCATGCACAAAACTCAAATCCAAATGGATCAAAGACCTCAACATAAATCTAATTACACTGGACTTGATAGAAGAGAAAGTAGGAAGTACTTTTGAGCGCACTGGCACAGGAGATCACTTCCTAAATATAACACCAGCAGCACAGACACTGAGCACAACAATTAATAAATGGGACCTCTTGAAACTGAGAAGCTTTTGTAGGCCAAAAGACACGGTCAATAAGACAAAAAGACAGCCTATAGAATGGGAAAAGACCTTCACCACCCCCACATCTGACAGAGGACTGATCTCCAAAGTATATAAAGAACTCAAGAAACTAGACATCAAAATAACAATCCAATTAAAAAATGGGCTGAAGAGCAAAACAGAGAATTCTCAAAAGAAGAATCACAAATGGCTGAAAGACATTTAAAGAAATGCTCAACATTCTTAATCATCAGAGAAATGCAAATCAAAACAACTCAGGCCAGGCGGTGGTGGCACACGCCTGTAATCCCAGCACTCGGGAAGCAGAGGCAGGTGGATCTCTGTGAGTTCAAGGCCAGCCTGCTCTCCAAAGCGAGTTCCAGGAAAGTTGCAAAGCTACACAGAGAAACCCTGTCTCAAAAAAGCAAAAACAAAAACAAAAAACCAACCAACCAACCAACCAACCAACAAACAAAAAACAATTCTGAGATACCACCTTACACCTGTCAGAATGGCTGTGATCAAAAACACTAATGACAGTCAATGTTGGAGAGGATGCGGAGTAAAGGGAACACTCCTCCACTGTTGGTGGGAATGCAAACTTGTACAACCACTGTGGAATCAGTATGGCGGTTTCTCAGAAAATTGGGAATCGATCTACCTCAAAACCCAGCCCTACCACTCTTGGGCTCAATCAACCCAAGGAATGCTCAATCATACCACAAAGATATATGTTCAACTATGTTCATAGCAGCACCATTTGTAATAGCCAGAACCTGGAAACAACCTAGATGCCCGTCACATACACAATGGAATACTACTCAGCAGAGAAAAACAATGACAGCATGAAATTTGCAGGCAAATGGATGGAACTAGAAAATATCATCTTGAGTGAGGTAATCCAAATCCAGAAGGACAAACGTGGTATGTACTCACTCATAAGCAGATTCTAGATATAAAGCAAAGAACAATCAGACTGCAATCCACAGAATCAGGGAGGCTATATAGCAGAGGGGACCCTAGGATGACTGTGGCTTATAATAAGTTTTGGTTTTACTCAATTACTGGGCAAGCCTCAATGAAACATTTCACAATTAGGATTAATAGAAAAATAAATAAAAAAATGTTTTAATTAAAAAAAAAAGAAAAAGAAACCCTGTCTCAAAAAAACAAAAACAAAAACAAAAAAACAAAAAAACAAAAAAAGAAAGCTAGTAGAGAGGTCTGGAGAGATGATTCAGCAATTAGAATCACAGAGTGCTCTTTAAGAGCACTGGGTTCAGTCCCCAGCACCCACCCTGGGTGACTCACAACTGCCTCTAACCTGAGCTCCAGGGGAATTCAACACCTCTAGCCTCCTTGTTGGGTGTTTTGCACGTACACACTCTACTACACACACTTATAATTAAAATAAATAAATAAGAAAGCTAACAGAGAGCAAACAAGGGAACAAGCCAGTAAGCAGCATTCCTCCATGGGTTCTGCTTCAGTTCCTGCCTCAGTGTCTGCCCTGGCTTCTCCCTCTGATTGACTGTAGCCTGTAAAATGAAATAAATCTTCCCTCCCCATGTCCCTTGTAGCCATGGTGTTTATCACAGTAATAGAAAACTGACTAGAACAAAGGTCATCTTTACACACACTGAATTTGACACTAACATAGAGTAAATAAAATCTTGTCTCAAAAAAGACATATTTGGCCACGTGATGGTGGATCACGCCTTTAATCCCAGCACTCCGGAGGCAGAGGCAGGCGGATCTTTGAGTTCGAGACCAGCCTGGGCTACAAAGAGAGTACTGAGATAAACAACTAGATGGCAGGGATTGGGTGAATGTACTTGTTGGCTCTCCTGACTACTCTTTGTAAAGCAGGTTCTTGGCTGTTCTTTTGTTTACTTCCTTCTTAGCACTCCTCCTAACCTGTAATTACTTTATGTATTTACTTCTACTTGCATAAAGCAGAATCGTGTAAACTAAAGGAGGGCTGCAGCTTTGACCATTCTTAGTGGAGGCAGTTCCTGTCACTCATCAGATGTTTTCAGTAAATCGAGGTCTAAATGATAGCTCCGAGGGAAAACAAAGCCTACAAAGCCAGGTGGAGATGTTCGATCCTGGGACAAAGTTAGAGGGATTAATATTCCACGTTGAAGCATGGTGGTGCCTTTAATCCCAGCACTCAGGAGGCAGAGGCAGGTGGATCTCTGGGTTTGAGGCCAGCCTGGTCTACAGGGTGAGTTCCAGGGCAGACAGGGCTGCACAGAGAAACCCTGTCTTGAATACAAAACCAAACCTTGACTACCAGGCTGTGTTCCACAAACCCATTGTACAGTCCCAGACCAGATAAATCAGGCTCCGAAGCGTGCCATTCCATGGTTCCCAAAGAGGGCAGCACGAGGCTGGGACTATGGGCTCTGTCCCAGAGCAGGAGACGCTTACAGGAGACCGCCCTGTTTGGTGACGTGCACGGAGGAAAGTTTGCGCCACCCCTGCCTTTCTTCTCCCTGCTGGAACGCTGATCCTTGTTGTTGCTCAGAAGAGGCTTCCGGATACCTGGCCTCCACTCCGATTTCGGCATATACCCGGAAGAATGAAGAAAGAAAGGGGCCGCCTTCGGCAGGACACGTAGTCACCACGTGGATGGGTTAGCAGAGATAAAAAAGAAGAGCACCTGCTGGGGTGACTAGCACTACTGCGGCTCCTTTAAGGCCGGAGCAGGAGGCGTGGCCTTGAAGCATGTCCGGTCAGGGGGAGGGTCTTTCAGGTGACGTAAGGCCGAGCAGGGGGCGTGGCTTCTCCATGCCGGGCAGCCAGGAAAGGGGCGGAGCTCGCGATGACGAGACACCTGGGAGGGGGCAGGCGTTCATTGATAAAAACGCCGGGCTCCCTCGGGCGCGATCGCAACGTAGAGAAACCAGGCAGCGCCACGCGCAGCCGGGGCCGGGCGGAACCGAGAACTAGCTCCGGCCGGCGCTGCGCCGCGCCACCCGCATGGAGCCAGCCGCCGGCTTCTTGTCCCCGCGCCCCTTCCCGCGCGCGGCCGTACCGCCCGCGCCCCCCGCCGGCCCGGGGCCGCCTTCTAGTGCCTCGCCGCGGTCGGAGCCTGAGGTGCTGGCCGGGCCACCGGCGCCGGACCCGGGTCGCCTCATCACCGACCCGTGCAGCGGCCGTACCTACATCAAGGGCCGCTTGTTGGGCAAGGTAGGTCGGGGGCTTTGGGGTGGCGCTGACGGAGGTGGAGGAAAGCCCTCCTGGCCCACCGTGCCTCTCCGGAGCGCCCAGGCCGATGCATCTTCCTCCTCCTAGGGAGGCTTCGCCCGCTGCTATGAAGCCACTGACACCGAGACTGGGGTAGCCTACGCGGTCAAAGTCATCCCGCAGAGCCGCGTCGCTAAGCCGCATCAGCGCGAGAAGGTGAGTCCAAGCCCTGAGGACCAAGGGGTAGGGAGGGGATGGTGGCGTGGGAACCCTGGAAAGATGACGATCTCGGGCCCTCGTCGCAGATCCTAAACGAGATCGAGTTGCACCGAGACCTTCAGCACCGCCATATCGTTCGCTTTTCGCACCATTTCGAGGATGCTGACAACATATACATTTTCCTGGAGCTCTGTAGCCGAAAGGTCCGGGATAAGGGGGATTCATCGGGGACAGGGTTGGGAAAGGAAGAGGATCCATAATATCCAAAGCTGGGTTCCTGTCATCCTTAGCAAGCACAGATGGAGGGCGGGTCTGGGGAGGCAAGCAGGGACTGAAACTGGCTTTCTGCAGTCCCTGGCCCACATCTGGAAGGCCCGTCACACCCTGTTGGAACCAGAGGTTCGCTACTACCTGCGCCAGATCCTTTCAGGCCTCAAGTACTTGCACCAGAGGGGTATCTTGCACAGAGACCTCAAGCTGGGTGAGATTCCTGGGTCTGGTCAGAAGGGTGGGGATCTGGGGAGGGAAGAGAGGGAGTGAAGAAGGATCCGACACATCTCTCTGCCACTATCTAGGAAATTTTTTCATCACTGATAACATGGAACTGAAGGTGGGGGATTTTGGGCTGGCAGCTCGGTTAGAGCCCCCGGAGCAGAGGAAAAAGTAAGTGAAGGGATGATGGCCGCAGTCTGTATATGACACAGATGATGGACAGTGTGACAGTGTGTATGTGGAAAGCAAGGTGACCTGATATGTGTGCTTGGGGTAAACAGAGATGAGGTGATGGACTGTCCGTATGTGTGAGGGTAGAGGTGGCAACCTAGGACAACAGTCTTAATTTGGTACAGATGGGTGGGTGCCCTGAGTCCCTGACCCAGAGAGGAGTCTCAGGATTTCTGGAACTGTATGGCTGACCCTGTGTTGGATGGGGAAAACAGGCCAGGCTGTGAGCATATATGTGTGAGACAGACTGAGTGTGTGAATGACAGGACACGTCACTGTGTCGGGGTGTGTGTAACACAGCGTGTGTGGCAGGTGAGTGTCTAGGAGGGTATGACAGCTGGTGTTGGTTGTGTGCAGCACAGACTGTGGGAGGTGACAGCCTAATGAGTGTTTGACAGACGGGAGAGGGGGAAGGGATCAGTCGTGGCCCCTCTGTATTGACCTTGGGAGAGGGGGCTGTGATGGGGTCAGGGCCTCCTCCTGTGCTGCAGAGCAGCTGAGCAGCTGGGCTAGACGGATGGGTGAGGACTCAGCTGCCATTCTCTGCATCCATTGTCCCAAGACAAGCAGGAGCTCTCTGGCCTTTGGTGACAGGCAGCTGCTTTGTCTGAACTCACAGCAGGGGCAGGAATGGGGCGGGTGCTGGGCTGGGTCTGAGCCTTCCCCTCTCCGCCCTACCCTCTTTCAGGACCATCTGTGGCACCCCCAACTATGTGGCTCCAGAAGTGTTGTTGAGACAAGGCCATGGCCCCGAGGCAGATGTGTGGTCACTTGGTTGTGTCATGTGAGTGCCAAGGTCATTGCAGACAGGTGCATGGACAGGGTGTTCCCACTACTTGACTCCTGACCTCCCATTTCTGGACACAGGTACACACTTCTGTGTGGGAGCCCCCCATTTGAGACAGCTGACCTGAAGGAGACGTACCGCTGCATCAAGCAGGTTCACTACACGCTGCCTGCCAGCCTCTCACTGCCTGCCCGTCAGCTCCTGGCTGCCATCCTTCGGGCCTCGCCTCGAGACCGCCCCTCTATTGAACAGATCCTACGCCATGACTTCTTTACGAAGGTCTGTGGTTCTCCAGACCTCGCAGTTCAGTCCGCATGTTCTCAAAGGATAGATGGGAGGGAGCGGGACCCTTGGGGTCTCACTCTGTGTGCATGGCTGTCTTCCTCAGGGCTACACCCCTGACCGGCTCCCTGTCAGCAGCTGTGTGACAGTCCCAGATCTGACACCCCCCAACCCTGCGAGGAGTCTGTTTGCCAAAGTTACCAAGAGCCTGTTTGGCAGGAAAAAGAACAAGAGTGAGTCGGGTGTTGGTGGGTTGAGGGCAGAGAGCAGTAGAGTGGTTGTTACATTCATTTGAGTAGGGGATGTTCCAGGTGTGGGTGTCTGTAGACTCTTGGAGAACATGTGTTGTCTAGACACTTGGGAAGACCTGCCTGTGTGTGAAATGTGGTCAGGCGGACACTGAGGGCTGTATTCTCCCTCACCCCCAGATAAGAACCATTCTGAGGAACGGGATAATGTCTCCTGCCTGGTGAGCGGCCTGATGCGCACATCCATCGGTCATCCAGATGTTAGGCCTGAGGTGAGGTGCTCACGTGAACATTATTCCCCTGACTCACCCTGACTCTAGCAGCTGAGGGAAGCCCAGCATAAATGGCTGATGAAGCATCCAGCCTCGTGGTGGCCTTAATTGGCTGTGTCTCATTAGCCAGCTGAGGCTGACCTGGGGTGCCCTGAGAGCCATCAGGGACAGGGCTGGGCCACTGGACTTTCAAGGATTTTGAGTTCTGGGGCCTAATCTCACTCCCTCTCTACCCAACTGTCCAGGCTCCAGCAGCTTCAGGTCAGGCCCCTGTCAGCTTGGTAGAGACAGCTGCTGAGGACAGTTCACCCCGTGGGACACTGGCAAGCAGTGGAGATGGTGAGGAGCCAGAAGATGAGAGGTGCTGTGGTTGGGGTGGCGACCAGGGGCTAGAAGGAAGAAGTTGGCTGAGGGACATGACCTGGGCCTGGGGAGGCTATTGCCTAAATGTCAGTACCCTATTCCCTCAGGGTTTGAAGAAGGTTTGACCGTAGCCACAGTGGTAGAATCTGCCCTCTGTGCACTGAGGAACTGCGTGGCCTTCATGCCCCCAGGTAAGGCTGGGCTCTGGTACACGTGAATAGTTTGGCAAGTTCGTTTGGACCTAGAAGCCAGGGGAAAGTCCTCACTTCTCCTCTCCTGTAAACAGCGGAACAGAACCCAGCCCCCTTGGCACAGCCAGAGCCTCTGGTGTGGGTCAGCAAGTGGGTCGATTACTCCAACAAGTTTGGCTTTGGGTATCAGCTGTCCAGCCGCCGTGTAGCTGTGCTCTTCAATGATGGCACACACATGGCCCTGTCAGCCAATAGAAAGTAAGTGCTGTTTTGGGGTGCTTTGCATTTAGGCTATTATACCAAGCAGGGTTGCACCTTGGCGTTCCTCTGATCAGGGGTCTAGGATCTCAGATCCAAAGTGGGGCGGGGGCAATAATGCGAGGCTCTTCCTCTCTTCATTGACCACTCTTCAGGATTGTGCACTACAACCCCACCAGCACGAAGCACTTCTCCTTCTCCGTGGCTTCTGTACCCCGTGCTCTGCAGCCTCAGCTGGGCATCCTGCGGTATTTCACCTCCTACATGGAGCAGCACCTCATGAAGGTGTGTGGGCTGCAGTGGGGGGGCACTTGAGGGACTAACGCATCTTGCTGTCTTCTGATTCTCCGCGGTTGGTGATGGGGGAGGGGTGGCCCAAACAAAGATAGTGGCCGAACCTATAAGGGCAAGAGCCGTCCAGAGGGAGAGACTCAGTTCACGCCAGTCTGGTGACCTGACCTGCTTGTTCTCCCAGGGCGGAGATCTGCCCAGTGTGGAAGAGGTAGAGGTGCCGGCCCCGCCCCTGTTGTTGCAGTGGGTCAAGACTGATCAGGCCTTACTCATGTTGTTTAGTGACGGCACTGTCCAGGTAAGAGCCCATCCTAGCTTTGGAGGGAAGGTCGGGTAGGCCCAGGGTTCTGGGAAGGTATGTGAGCCTGGTGTCCCAGCCCTGGACACTTGTTACCTTCTGTGCGCAGGTGAACTTCTATGGCGACCACACAAAGTTGATCCTCAGTGGCTGGGAGCCTCTCCTCGTGACTTTCGTGGCCCGGAATCGCAGTGCTTGTACTTACCTCGCTTCACACCTCCGGCAGCTGGGCTGCTCCCCAGACCTGCGGCAGCGACTGCGCTATGCTCTGCGGCTGCTCCGGGATCGAAGTCCTGCTTAGGTTCTGACCTGCAGAGCAGGCTGTGATCCAGACCCCAGGCCTATGCCTGAAAGACTCTCTCTGGCCCTTGCCTTTGTGGCCCCTCCTGTCCCTTTGGTGCCTCACTGGGGGCTCTGGGCTGAATCCCCCAGGGAATCAGGGACCAGTTTTACTACAGTTGGGGATGGCTTGCCCTCCCTGTCTCTTACCCTCTCTCCCTGAGATAAGCCTGAGCCTTAGCTCCCAGCTAGGGGGCATTATTTATGGACCACTTTTATTTATTAACAGACATTTATTTATTGGGATGTGAGCCCCAGGGGGGCCTCCTCCTGGGATAATAAACCGTTTTTTCAGAATTTGAAGGCCTTATCATTCCCAGTAGACCGCGTGGACAATCGCCACGGCAAACAGCGAAGTGTTGGTGAAGGTGGCAGAGGCCAGTCCATCGTGTACCGCATCCCAGAGTGCGCGGCTGACCACATGCACACCCTGTCTCTCGCGTGGCCCTAGCACCACGCTGCACACCAGTTTGTAGCGGGGTAGGCTGAGCTCCCGCACACGAATGCGTATCTGTTCACACAGAGCCTGTGCCAGTCTCCCTGCCTCGGTACTGGAGTAGCACACATTGCTCAGCTGGGTATCCAGTGCTGCCTCCAGGGCACGCTGAGCGCTTGCTGCTTCCCAGCGCTCCCCCGGTGCCGGTTCTGTGCGGTAGGAGGGTGCCATGCGACGGGCAGGCATCAGGGGTAGCCCAGAAAAGCTAACTCGTGTACCTAAAGGGGGCATTGGGCCCAGGGATAGTCGTCGACCTCCAGGACCTACTAGGGGTCCTGCCAGTGAGTTGCGGCGTGAAAAGGATGGGTGTATGCTCAGCAGGGAGCCACGACGGGAGGCTGGACCTGGGCCTATAGGTCGGGTCTCATTAAGGCTGGGCAGGTGACCTCCAGACTTCCCCGGTGGTAATTTCAAAGCCAGGTCTTTGGTAGTCTCCTCTTCCTGGCGTCCAGATGGCAGAGTTCTGCCAGCCATGGACCTGCCTGCTGGAAGATCCACACTTAGGAGTGACCCTCACTGGCAGAGAGCTCCCTACACCTAGCCTGTTCAGTGAAATTGAGGTGTGTGTGTGTGTGTGTGTGTGTGTGTGTGTGTGTGTGTGTGTGTGTGTGTGTGTTTTGTGTGTTTGAGACAGTGTTTCACATGACCTCCAACTCTGTGTAGCTGAGGCTGGCCTTGAACTCCATCCCCCTGCCTCCAACTCCTGAGTGATGGGATTACAGGATGTGACCACACCCAGTACCTTCCTCATAGACTACAGACATATCACCATGTTCAGCTCCTCCCTTTCTTACCTGTGTCTTTGGAACAAGTAGATCAAATTGGGGGTGCGTGGGTTGCTTAGAGGTTAAGAGCTGTTAGATACAATCAAGGGAAGGAGTTGCTTAGATAATGATCATGGAACCTCTGCCCAGAGTTCTTTGTTTGCCCTTGGTCACTTTGGAGGCTGACGGGGTGAGCAGTAAGTCCACTTCCTTTTCCCCTCCCCCTTGATTTCACCACCAGAATGGCAACATGAAGCTGCTTTCTGGGTTTCTTCAGTCCATAGCCGGAAGGGGCAGACCCGACTCCATCACTCCCATAGACCTCTCTAGCCTCAGAAGTACGAAATTTAATCGTCTTCCCTGCTCTAAGTAGGGTGTGACTTCCCTTGTCCCTTGACCTGCCGCATCTGGAGGCGGGCAACCAGTGAGGTAACTTCCATCCTCATCCTTAGGTCTCTCCTTCCATCAGAATCATCTGTGGGATGGATGCCCTCTTCCCCTGAAACTCCCTCAGGCACCTGACTCACCTGCAGCCTTTGGCCTCCAAGCTCTGCTGGCCCCACAGTCTTCACAGAGCTGCCCTGACGGGCCTGTGGGCAGGCAAGGCTTGTGTTGTGCAGTTACCATGGGACTGCTGTAGCAAGCATGCCTCTCCTTCCCAGAACTCCTCCCTCCAGCCAAACTCTGGAATAACCTAAGTGTTAATGCAATGGGCACCTGCTGGGGCAGAGAGAGTGCCCTGAGTTATGGGGGTGGTGTGGGGGGGAGGTGGCGTCCACAGGGACTTGGAGTTCTAGAGCATTGCAGATGAGGGGGTGGGTGTGCTTATCAGAAGGATGCTTGCTTTTGAGCCACTATTTTTTTATGAAGTGGCCAGTCATCTGGCCTGGCCATTTGTGAACAAGCCACAGGGGCCTGGGATATGCTAAATCCTTGAGCCTATGGGGGTGGCTTCTTAGGAATCCAGTATCTGGGCTCACAGGAAAGAGTACGTCATAGTTTTACATTTTCCCATCAGCTTCAACAAGGACAAACATTTCCGCTTCAGGGCACAGCTAGGGTGGGGCTTGGATGGATGACTTCCTTACTTCAGAGCTGTGGGCTGAGGAGGGAGGCCTTTTGGCTCAGCGGGGAAGACCCAGGCTTAGCATAGCCCTGAGTCAGTGGTGAATCTAAATCCAGTCTCTTGACCTTTGCTGACCCACTCAGGTGCCCTGGGACTTGTCTGCAGCTGGCCAGGCCTCCTCCTCATGCCCCCCCCCCCCCAAGTGTCTAGTATATAACGCCTCTCTCCCGAGGGATGGCTGCTTCTCCGGTCAGAACTCAACTCTCCCACTCTGGGAGGCGTGGGGCTGCCCCCTCCCAGGCAAACTAAGTCTGAGCTCTGAAAACCACACTTAGGGGTGAGGATTTTCCCTGATGAGGTGATGTCTCAGGCCTGGCTATCCCAGTTTTAAACTGAACCCGTGGGAAGGCAGAGGTCTTGGATTCTGAACCCAGTGTAGGCAGGAGCCGGCACTAGGACCCCCGAACTCTTCTTAGGGCTCTTCTGAAATAGTTTTCTGGGTGGATAGGGAGATGGGCGGGGCCTCCTCAGGCTCAGCTCCAGTTTCCATGGAAACTCACAGGCTTCCAACCCAGCCGCTGTCTGGGCAGGCTCCCAACCTGGGCCTCATCTACCACCAGCTTCTCCGGGATCCTAGGCCTTTCTAGCCTCAGCTTCTTTGGGCCCTGCATCCCTTTCCTGAACCTCAGGCCTTCTTTAGGGGCCTGGGCCTCTTTTCTCCTTGACCTTCAGCTCCTCCACAAACAGGCCTCCACAGTGCCTGCCCTCCCTCTCAGGCCTCTCTCTCCTTACTAGCTCTTGGCCTGGTTGGGCCTCCTAGGCCATTCCACCCTTTGCTCTGCTGCTCATCCCACATATGGAGAACCCAGGACTGACTGTGCATGGGCAGGCTGCACCCTTTTCCACCGCACTCCGAAGTCTTGTCAACAACTCCCGGTACAGGTGAGGCAGTGCCCCCCGGGGGGGGGTTTCCCTAGGTGGCTCTCATGAGCTTATGAATTTGAGGAGTCGAAGGGTGAAGAGGCCGGGAAGGGGCCCTTGGCCTCCCTGGTGAACTCAGTCTAGGAGGAAGTCAAGTAGGGAGATGTCTACTGGCCTGCATCCGTCCGTCCATGCTATCCTGAGAGTCAGAGGTGGGGGCGGTGGGGGTAGAGAGGAGGGAGGGCAGCTGTGGGAACTCAGGCCAAGCCCTTCCTTCTCTGGACCCAGGAAGGAATCCTCAACCCCCCCTCGGCCCTGACAGGCGGAATTTGACTTGTCTCACTCCCATTGGGTATTCAACTAAGTGCTGGACTTCTTTCCTTGAAGAGACAGAGGAACAGAGAACTCCAGGGATTCGGAACAGGAACGAAACACAAAGGATTGGGTCAGAGACCCAGACAGGAAGTAGTTCAAGGTTGCTGACCGCCCACTGCTTGCCCAAGAGGCTCCAGTCAGCAACCAGGAATAGAGTTCACTGGGCTGGCTGGTGGTGGGAGACGATGCTGCTCCCACCCCACTGTCTCAGGGGCTGCCTGCTCCCCAGGGTTAGCGACTGTCATAACTCTCTCTCTTTTTTTTTTTTTTTTTGAGGGCAGAGTCTGGCCTAAAGTGTGTACCCTGAGGCCCTGAGCCTGGGAATAGGAGGGAGGCCCTGGAAGCGGAAGCTTTCTCTGCTGCTCCCCCCTACCTTAGGCAGAGCTTCAGAGGCCCAGAGGCTGGGGCCGGAAGTGATTATGAAGATGGAAAATGTGGTCTCACCTCATGATGGCGCATCACTTGCCATGTCTGCAGTCAGTGTGCTCTGTACCCCACATCCTCACACCCTCCCACGGGAGGGAGGGAGAAAATGCTGAGGAGGCATCTCGTGAGAGCAGCACTGAGGGGAGTTTCCTTTCCCTTGGACTCAGGTTGGGGAGCCATGAGTCTGGCTTTCGTGAACCCCGGTGTGACCAAGTGTAGTCAACTCCTCTGAGACCCGTGGTCATGGCTGAGCAGCCTGAGAGTCAAAGATAGAAAGTCCCAGGGTGGAGCTGAGACTAGGAACCGAGACTAGCATTTAGGCCTGTGTCTCCCGGGCGTGGGCTTTGACCTTACATACAAAGAAGCTGAGTGAGTCCATGGGTGGCAGAGGCGAGCTGAACGTGTAACCCAGGGTCAAGATCCCCTTCTCTGGCTCCCTGTCCTCTCTTCTGCAGTGATGTTTGCTTTGTGGTTGGTCAAGA
Organism: Onychomys torridus; assembly: GCF_903995425.1. NCBI lineage: Eukaryota > Metazoa > Chordata > Mammalia > Rodentia > Cricetidae > Onychomys > Onychomys torridus. The sequence goes on along the minus strand of NC_050444.1, from coordinate 131,721,248 downwards.
GCGGCAGGAGGTGTTTGCCCACCGGTGCTTGCTGGCCTGTAGATGCAATTTCTTCCAGAGACTTTTGGGCGCTGAGCCAGGCCCGGGGGTACCTAGTCCTGTGGTGTTAAGCACTGTGCCGGCTGAGGCCTTCTTAGCTGTGCTGGAGTTCCTGTATACCAACAGTGTCAAGCTGCACCGCTACTCTGTGAGCCTACCAAGCAGGGGTCCGGGTAGGAGAGAGGCAGGAGTCTGCTCATTGTGCTGTGGGTCAAGGGGCAGGAGAAACTCCCTTCTGCTTCCTCAACCACCCCGTCCCCCCTTCACCCCCCATGCAGGTGTTGGAGGTGCTGACAGCAGCTGTGGAATATGGGCTGGAGGAACTTCGAGAGGTGGGTGTCTCAGGCAAACCAACTTGTTTCCCTTGCCTTTCGGTTCATCGCCTCCTTCATACAGTCTGGCCATCTCACACAGACAGAAGTATGTACACAGGATCTGCACATGCTCAGTGTGTGCTCAGTGAGTGTCGGAAGTATTTGTGGCTGGTTCTGCAGTACAAGGGTAAATTGGCTTTGGCCTGCGATTGAACGGAGAGAGACACATGAAGATACTTAACATGCATGGGCCATGGTGCTTCAGGCTAGCCCCAGCACTCAGAAGGCTGGGGAGGATGGCAAGTTTAAGGCCAGCCTGAACTACCTAGGGAGTTAAGGCTAGCCTAGGCTACAGAGTGAGACTTAGTCTCAAAAAGCTAAACGTAAGTGTTACAGGCAGACTGCTGATGGATGGAGAGATTCCAGGAGAAGGAAACTTGTGTTAGAGCTGGAAAACAAGTAGCGTTTTGTTCAGGAGAGTGGGAAGATGGCATTATAGTCACAGGGCACCAAGGAGCTGGTTAGATGTGTGGGGTGGTTGGACTGGGAATATGGGTGCAGGGTAAACTGGAAAGGTACTGGGAGGCTGCTTCATGCAGGTGTTTCAAGAATTTTTGCTTTAGGCTGGGAGTGTGTAGTTCAGTGGTCAAACACTCCCCTAGCATGCTATAGGCCCTGGGTTCAATTGCCAGCACTAGTCAGGTGTGGTGGTATATACCTCTTTCTCCAGCACTCAGTAGACAGGGTAGAGAGGAGGATAAGACCAAACTCACAGCCACCCTGGTCTACAGAGTGAGTTCTAGACCAGCCAAAGTTACACAGCAAGACCCTGTCTCAACTTTCCCTCCCCTGGAGTCCTCTTAATGCAAGGGGAGTGGAGATTCACTGAAAGTTTTGGGCAAAGGAGCTAAGGGGAAAAGGGACTGAGAAGAAAGGGAAAGGAAAGGGCTTGCCAGGCCAATCAGTGTGTCGCAGTCAAGAGGGTGTGGTCAAGATGGAAATGGCGGTCCAAGAGAGGTGGGTGGCTCTGAGACCAGACAGCTGGCACCACCCAGTGCTTCAGGAAGAGAGGGAGATGTCAGCCATGAGATTTAGGTTTCTGTTAAAAATGGACGTATCCTCAAGTCAAGGAGGGAACAAGTGGAGGAAGACAGAGAGGGAAGAGGAGGCTGGAGGTCTGGAGGGCTTCAGTGGAGACAAGTGCACCAGGGTTGCTTTGGGCTTGGCTCTGCTAGCCTCCAGGCCCTCTAGGCTTGCTAAGTTGCAGGTCCAAACAATTCTGTTTCCCAAATCTACACAGTCAAGACGGCTCTGGGGCTCTGGGAGTCAGGATGACTCATTGCTGCAAGCCTCCTCACTCCTAGGGTAGGACTTGAGGTCTTGAAGCAAGGACACCTCCACACAATTCACTTTGGTTTCTGTCCCCAGCTATGCCTGGAATTTGTGGGGAAGGTGCTGGATGTGGAGTTGGTCTGTGAGGCCCTGCAGGTGGGTATTGCTGGGCAGCTCTGGGGAGGAATTTGATTTTTAAAATGTGGTCCTGGCCTCTCCATATGCCAGAAGCCTTGACTGGCTACATCTGCTAGAGAACAATATGAGGGCATGCTTGCTCAAGGATAATGAAGAGATAAACTCTGTGCCCAGATCTGTGGGTGTAGAGTACATCAGTAAGGCCATCCGTAGGAGGAAGAGTCAAGGGCTGGGAAAGGCAGGCATGATGACACACACCTTTAATCCCAGTACTCAGGAAGCAGAGGCAATTAGATCTGAGTTCGAGGACAGCCAGGGCTACATAGTGGTCTTCTATTAAAAGTGGAAAATGGGGCCAGGAAGTGGTAGTGGCACATGCCTTTAATCCCAGCACTCGACTCCTGAGGCAGAGGCCAGAGGATCTGAGTTCAAGGCAGCCAGGGCTACATAGAGGAACCCTGTCTTGAAAAAACAAACAAACCATGAAAGAGTGGGAAATGGCTCTTAGCAGGGATAGAGGAAAGACGAGATGTGGAGTTTGAAGGACCTGAACATAGCCTCCTTCATCATCTGCCTGTGTGTTCATGGCCACCGCGTTTCCCCCAGGTCTAATTTCAGTAGACATTGCATGTGCTGTCAGTCTCCCCATTTGGATTGCTCTCAGGCTTGTGGCAGTCCCTAGTGTGCAGAGCTGGGTTACATGGCCTCTCCAGTCTCTAGCCTGACCACCTTCACTCTGCTCTCAGGTTGCCGTAACCTTTGGCCTGGGGCCGCTGCAGGAGCGGTGCATCGCCTTCATTGAGGTTCACAGCCAGGTACAGCTCCCCATCATTATACTTGTCTCTCCCCCACGCCATCCTTTTCTGCCCTGATCGATACACGGATCCATAGGAGGCGCTCCGCACCCGTGGCTTCCTGGAGCTGTCGGCCACTGCGCTGCTGCCCGTGCTACGCAGCGACAAGCTCTGCGTGGATGAGGCTGAGCTGGTCAAGGCTGTCCGAAGCTGGGCGCGCGTGGGCGCCGTGAGTGGGACCTGGGGGAGGCGAGGGCTTGGGCCGCAGGGACTCGGCAAGCGGGCGGCAGGGCACAGGCCGCCGCTCCGTCGGGGCTCAGGGTTCGCTTCCACAGGCGGTGTTGGAGCGACCAGTGGCCGAGGTGGCGGCTCCCGTGGTTCGAGAGCTGAGACTGGCCTTGCTGGCCCCGGCGGAGCTGAGCGCCCTGGAAGAGCAGAACCGACGGGAGCCGCTCATCCCGGTGCGGACCCGAGCAACCAGGCTCAGACGCACTCCGCCACGTGGGGACGTGGAGCTGGGACCCTTGCCAGGGACTTCGGAAAGTGGTGACCCGCTTTCTCCCTATAGGTGGAGCAAATTGTGGAGGCATGGAAGTGCCACGCCCTACGGAGAGGCGACGCGGTCCGAGGCGCAGCGTGCCGTCGGCGAAAGGGAACCCTGTCCCGGGATCACCACCGTTTTCTGGACCTTCGTTTCAAATGACCTCCTTCCGGAACTTGGGAGGAATTTGATCACAACCCAAACTACAGCTCCCGAGGTGCTCTGCGCTCGAGGCCCAGCCAGCCGGATGTCGGAAGAATAGTTCTCAGACTAGAGCAAAGCTTAAAGCCTCCGCCTAGAAGTAGGGGCGGGGCAGTGGACACCAGGTTAGGGCCGGCGCCCCGAGACCGGAAGCGAGGGTGGCCTTTGTTCCCTGAGCTCACACCGCATCCTGCTGCGGGCCACTCCTCTGTCTGTTTGGATTCGCTGTTATTTATTTACCTCCTCGTCTTTAACAACAAATCAGCTTCCTGGCTCCAGGCTCAGTGCAGATTTGAGTTTCTCATCTTTTCTTCCGGCCCCGTAAATAGTGCCTCTCATTTCTGCGGGTCAGGAACTGGGATCTCCTTCTTGCCTACTTCATGCCTTCTCCCTTCTAATCGCACTTTCGAGTTGGTTTAGTCTGCAGCCTCTCTTCTGCCATTCCCAGCCAGTGGTGCCTCACTCCTTTCTCCCTCAGCGTACAGTGAGTGCCTCCCTGTGACGGCTCCACCGCTGCGACTGTACTCCTTCTCCCGAGTCCTTCAACGTTCCCAACTGCATTACAGGGCAAGCTACTGAAGTCCCTAGATATTTAGGAGTTCTTAAACTCTGAGTTTGGGAGTTCTTGAATTGACTTTTTTGTGTGTGTGGCGGGGGGATGAGGGTGAGTAATCTCTCACTGTGTAATCCCCAGCTGGCCTAGAACTCACTATGTAAACCAGGCTAGCCTTGAATTCACAGAGCTCCGACTGCCTCCCTGGTACAGAGATTAAAGGCATCATGGACTGTTACTTCCAGTTTAAGAAAAAAAAATCTGGGCAGTGGTGGCACATGCCTTTGATTTTGATCACAGCACTCGGAAGGCAGAGGCTGGCTGGTGGATCTCTGAATTTGAAGCCATCCTGGTCTGCAGAGCGAGTACCAGGACAGCCAGAGAAACTGTCTCAAATAATTAAAACAAACAAAGACTTTTTTTTTTTTTTTTTTTTTTTTTTTTTGGTTTTTTGAGACAGAGTTTCTGTTTAACAGTCCTAGCTGTCCTGGAACTCACTCTGTAAACATCCACCTGTCTCTACTGGGATGAAAGGCGGGCACAAAACAAAAACCCCTTGAAGAGATGAGAAACAGCCTGGCGGTGGTTTTAATTCCAGCACGGGAGACAGAGCCAGGTGGATCTCTGTGAGTCCGAGGCCAGCCTGATCTACAGAGTGAGATCCAGGACAGGCACCAAAATTACACGGAGAAACCCTGTCTTGAAGAAAAAAAAAAGATAGATGGGAAAGAATCTTAACTCATGCTCAGGCTGGTCTGGACTTACTGGGCTGAAACAGTTCTGTCTCACTATCCCTACCTTCAGTAGCTGAAACTACTACTATATATATATATATATTTTTTTTTTTTTTTTTTTTTTTTTCCAAGAAAAACCACCACAGGCCGACTCCCAGCAAATAATTTTAAAGGAGTTGTAAAGCAAGATTTAAAAATGGAGGACAGTGGACACTTTAAAAGGAAATAAAATTATAATTCTGACATATAAAAATATATTGCTTATGGATTAATGATGGTTATTGTGTTCTTTCTCCAGTGGGTACCCTTGTTTGGATCATGAACTGAAGGCAGTTTGCTGCTCACGTGCCTGTGATTCTCTTGCTTTTTTGTACTTTATTTACACCAACTTTCGAGGCCACGTACTAAGCCTGTGCTTCCATTAGCTTTGCTCTAACATTTGATGAAAATGGCTTTTGGGTTGGGGATTTAGCTCAGTGGAAGAGCGCTTGCCTAGCAAGCACAAGGCCCTGGGTTCGATCCTCAGCTCAAAAAAAAAAAAAAAAGAGAGAGAGAGAAGTAAAAAGAAAAAGAAAATGGCTTTCTAAATTGTTTTCAAGAACTTGGAAATCAGGCTGGAAAGATGGCTCAGAGGTTAAGAGCACCGACTATTCTTCCAGAGGTCCTGAGTTCAATTCCCAGCAACCACATGGTGGCTCACAGCCATCTGTAATGAGATCTGGCATCCTCTTCTGTGTACAAAATTAAAAAAAAAAAAAATCTAAAAAAAAAAAAGCTAGAACCGTGTTAGCATTTATGCTGCCTGTCCACTCAAGCAACTGATGCATATTAAAAAACACTTGGAAATCACTCACATTGCCTGAAACCACCAATCCTTCACTCAAGGACAGAAAACTCCACCTTTCATGCAGGCTAACACTGCTATCTTCTGATCAGCACTCAGGAATCTCTGAGTTCCAGGCCAGCCTGGTCTACGTGAGTTCCAGGCCTCTCAGAGTTATCTATAAATACGAACCAAACTAGTCGTGGTGGCCTGTGATTTGAGCACTAAGTAGACTGAAGCAGAAATGTGGCTAGTCGGCTTGGGCAATTCAGCAGAATTGAGTCTCAAAACCCCAAAACAAAGTAGCACATGCTGACCCCCTGCCTCAGCTTCCCAAGTGATAGAATTCACTACAGGCATGGACCACCACACCCCAGACCCTACTGTTCGAGCCTCTATGAAAGAGGCTGATATAAAACAATGCTTCTAAAAACTGGATCATGAGCTGGGTGTGGTGGCTCATGTCTGTAATCCTAGCACTGGGGAGCAGGTCACTCTGGGTTCAAGGACAGCTGTCCCTGCAGTCCAGATACCTGGAATACCTGGAATACAGAAAGAGAATCTTTCCAAAAACAAACAAACAAAAAGGTGGTGGCAATCCTAGAGAGAAGGCTCAGCTGCTCTTGGGAAGGACCAAAGTTCGATTCCTAGCACCCATGCCAGATAGCTCACGACCACCTGTAACTCAAGCTCCAGAGAGTATGATGTCTCCAGTCTCCATGCATGTCTGAATGCCACATTCACATACCCCCACCCCCACATAGACAGTTTAAAATAAGATACATCTGAAAGAAAAAAATGTTGACTCAAAACTGCTCCTCGTCATGGAAATGTTTGTATGAAAGGCGAAAGATGTCAGTGATATGAAGCAAAACCAGAGGATGGGTGTGTCTCCTTGGTTTCTAGCCTCCCGGAGGTTCAGGGCCTCAGCTGAATGGTGTAGGTTAGATGGCTACAGTTTCTATACGTGTGTGTTTCCAGCAAGTAAGTTGTATCCTACAATCACGGAAAAACATCCTCAGGGCTGGAACTCAAGCGGGAACGTGGGTGAGCAGAACTGACCAAGAGGAAGCTGTGGATTCCAAGCCACTGCTCTCCCTTCTTCTCTGCCAGTTGCCTGGGACCTTGCGCTGTCTTTTCTCATGCAATCTGAGATTGGTAAATTATTGGTCCCAGTGCTAGGGTGACTGTTTCATTGTTCCAGACTGGCAGAGCATCCTCGGTTTCAGACTGAGCAGCCCGGCTCAGCACTCCTAAGCAGGACCACACAGGAGGCATGTCACCACCCTCTGGTTGTCATCCAGGTTTTCTTTTATTATTTCTTTGGTTTTTGAGACAGGGTCTCTATATAGCCCTTGCTGTCCTAGAACTCACTACATACGCCAGGCTGGCCTTGAACTCACAGACAGCCACCTGTCTCTGCCTCCCGAGTACTGGAATCAAAGATATATGCTACCCTGTCTGGCTCCAGGTTATCTTGTTTTGTTTTGTTTTGTTTTGTTTTGTTTTGTTTTGTTTTGTTTTGTTTTGTTTTGTTTTGTTTTAACAGTATCTTACTCTGTAGCTTCGGCTGGTCTCAAACTCACAGAAGTTCTCCAGCCTCAGCCTCTCCAGGGCTGAGATTACCAGTGTGAGCTGCCACATTCAGGAACATCCAGTTCCTCTTGAAGAATGACTTGGGTCAGGACAAGGGGAGGTGAGGAAGAACCTAGGCAGAGGGGTTGACGGGTGCAAAGTTATGGTGACCCAAACAGTGTGGTTTACTCTTGTCCAGGAAGTGGAGTGTGTTTCAAAGAGGCTCTGTCTGACAGTGGAGGCTAGCCCTAGGGGAGCCTGGAATGGGATCAGGCTTGACCTATGGCATGAGGAACCTTGGAAGGGTGCTAAGCCAGAGGGTGGAGTAGTGGGCGCTGCACAGGTGAGCTCACTTTACAAGCAGTGTGGGACTTTTCACCTCAAGCTGGATGAGGTCAGTGGCCAAGACTGACTGTGCCTGGGGTGGTTCAACTCTGACTGGATCCGTTCAGTGACACCCTCATTCCTAGGGACTGCACTGATCACGCAATCAGGGTAAAAACTTTCAACACAGCTGTGAACAATGTTCCTAACAGGAAGTGCGCTCCTTCTGTAAGGCTGACTAAGCCATCAGAACCTCAACGATGTGCCAAGGTTGGAATGCTAAGTCTAGAGCCAAATTATCTCGGGACGTCTTCGGCCCCCACAATAGCCATTTATTGTCCTTTGTACATGATATCACATCTTTGTGGCCACTAGGTAAATCTTTTGAAAAGTACAAATTCCTAGTTTCCAACCCACCGAAGAGCTAAGAATTCCACCAGCATTCGAGGCCTGTAGAAGTTCCCGGGTTACCTAACATTCCCAGTAACGTGTGCCGTGGCCTTTTTGGTGTGTGTGTTTTGTTGTTGTTTTTGTCTTTTCAAGATAAGGTTTCTCTGTGTAGCCCTGGCTATCCTGGAACTTGCTTTGTAGACCAGGCTGGCCTCAAACTCTGATCTTCACACTAGAAACAGAGCACATACACACTCAACTACCTATCTATACATCAAATAAAATGTAATAAAATAATAAAAAAAATTACTCCATGTAGCCCAAGCTAACCCCAAACCCTAAGTGGCAGAGGATGACCTCTGATCCTACCACCTAAGTGCTGGGATTACAGGCCTTCATCACCAACTTGAATTTGTTTAAGGTATTTTAGTATTGATTCAGCTGCAATGTGTTTTTTGTGTGTGATGTTTGGTTGGACCATGATTTCTGACTTTTGTATGGATGAGGTGTGAGAACGTATGTGCCTGTCGGGGATCAATCCTGGTGAGTAATGGCTGGAACCCAGGGTGTCTGTTCACCAGGGGTAACTGGGGAAGGGTGAGGAAAGTCCTCACTATCCATCTGGGTGAGGCTCTGACTGTAACCCAGGCCTGTGTCCAGGCTCTTCAAGGCCTCTGTACAACAGGACCGGCCAGCCCTCCACCAGCAGCAGCTTAAATCAGTGCTGCCACTGGCTTGGGCATTGACATCCAGGGGACAATCTCCCACATGATTAGCTGGCCAATGACAATTTCCTGCCTCCCAGCCGCCACTGTGGGTGCACAATTCTGCTATGGAGGTTGCTTTGGGCCAGGGCTCCTTCCCTCAACTCCATAAACCTCCTAAAATATCTCCCTAGGTCCTGCTTCTTCCATCTCTTCTTCAGCCGGCCACTTTGTCGGCCTTCCATTTCACCTGTTTCCTGGATTTGCTCCTCCCAGACAAGCTGAAGGCACAGGAGACTGGAAGATGAGTCTGGAGAGGTGGGCAGGACTGGAATGCCAAACAGACACTAAATGCTTGCATCATTTTCTATGCTAAGCATTTTTTAAAAACAGATTTGGCCTCAATTTTATATGTAAAAAACAGCATAGGGCACTGCTCATCTGCAGCTAGTGTGTAGGTGTATCACATCCGTCCATCTGTCTTCACATTGGCAGATAGGAAGCCTTTTCTATGGGGCCTTCACAGGGGCCTGGGCACCGCTGGGAGCCTAAGCTGGAGCTGTGGCCTCTGCCTTGGTTTGAGCCTTGGGCTTTGGTTGGCCAAGCCTACAACCTTTGGCCATGTAGCTTCAAACCTGCTTCCAAAGCTTGGGGTGAGAGATAACATCAAGATGGCGGAGTTTGCAGCTGGGGCCCTTTGGCGTCTTAGGCTTTCAAGGGTCCTAATAGCCTCTGCACATGCACACTTTGCCTTCCCATCGTTACCTGCATCTCCTGCAAGCCCCTCTGGGGCTTCTTGGCAAAGCACGTGTTTCCCAGGAACCTGGGGTTGACCCCCTTAAGAGATCTGTGATTTTGTGACAGGTTTCTGTGCCACTTACAGGATTGGTTGTGTGGTGTTGCAGGTAACCTCCAGCTCCGAAGTGCCTTACACTAAGCATTTATGCTTACAGATTATCAAGCACTTGGATAAAACTTTGGCATCTGAGGTCTCTCCCCCCGCCCACCCCCCTGACAGGGTTTCTCTGCACAGCACCCCTGCTGCCTGGAACTCACAGAGACCCACCTGCCTCTGCCTCTGCCGGGATTAAGGGTGTGCACCACCCATACTCGGCTTTGAGGTCTTTCCCAAAACTAGACAAGCGCAGGATTTCAGGCCCAGACGCTACACAAGCCACCTCTGATAGCTAACTTTCATGAGTCATCTAAAAAACAAAAAGCACCATAGCCATTTGAAAGGAGTTTGTATAGAATATATTTTACTCTTTAAAAATAAAAACTTTCAGCAGCAATAGCATCTATATACAAAAATAAACATCTTCATATAAATAATTTATATGGCAGGAGGTGGGGAGAGGTACAGAAGGCCTCCTTAGGAGTCACCAAGCAATGAAGGGCCAGGCCTGGGAGAGTGTGCTAAGCACCCTCAGGCTTGGTCCGCTGAGGTGACTGTGTGGGGCAGGAGACAGGGCTGCACTGCAGCTAGAATGCGCCTTTCACCCCAACCTGGACACTCATATGTTCCATGAGGCCTATGTGTTAGGACGCTGTCAGCCAAACAGTAGCTGTTCTCTTTGGGTATAAGTCTGGGGTGGCCGAGTCAGGGGAGGAGATGCAGACAGCAGCATAAGGCCTTCTAGGGGCCCATTGTGCCTTTCACACCCCACCCATTGCTTCTCGTGGAGTCTCTGCGATTCAGATACTCTTTCACTCAGTGGCCAGACCCGGTCCTCCTGTCCTGAGGTTGCCAGAGCTGTCAGCAGCTAGGGTGGCAGCCGGGGCCTACGTGGGCTCCTCAGAGGCTGGGTGGATGTAGGCTCCAGGTAGTGGTGGTGGGTGGAGGGCCACAGTCATGGAGGTAGTCACTCTGGCAAAACTCTGGGGCAGGGTGGGGGGCATGCCCCACCTGAGCCCACCTCCTCGTGGAGCTGCAGGGCTTAGGACCTGTGGGCTCTCCTTGTACACCTGTACCACCTGGAAGAGACCCCAGTCCCAGTGATCCCCTTCATGGAGAGCACCATGACTGCTGACAGGCTGGGCTCCTGTCAGAGCTCACAAAACCAAGCTGCAAGGCAGGGCAGACCCTGTGCTCTGGGTCCTAAGAGGCTAAGGCCGGTCCCTCTGAAGGCCGAAGGCATTTGGTCTGTCCCTTCCCTTGCTTTACCACCCTGTCCCTTAGAGGGAGGACAGAGCGAGAGTTTGGTCACCTGAGGTGGGGGGCCCAGGATAGAGAGCAGAACAGGTAGCAGCAGGAGTCCGTGGAGCAGACCCAAGAGGGTTAGCACTGTCAGCACCATGAAGAAGTACCTGGCGGGGGAAAGAGGGTCAGTGGCCAGGCCCCGAGGCCAGGGCGGGTAGTCCCCTCTTCCTGAGCCCTCTTGTACCTTATAATGAAGTCAAAGTTGGAACCAGCAAGCATGAGCAGACCCAGCAACGTGGAGATGGCCCCGTCGGTCACAGGGGCAAATGTTTGTTCTAGAGCACAAGCAGCCCGCAGGTTCCGGCTACCCTGGGTGGTCAGGAACCCCTAGGGAGAGAGCCCTGGAGTTCTTCTTCTGCCAACCACAGCCAGCTCACCCAATGTCCCCAGTGGCTCTTTATCCATTCCAGGACACACCCAGGTGTTCCCTACAGAAGGCCAGGTGAACTAACTTCATGGGCGTGGTCTGGAAGCATGGTTGTGTCCACTTGGGTAACAATAGAGGTGTCTGGCCACCCAGCAATGCCCAGATAGGTGTCAACAGTGTTTGGTCAGTCAGCTTTCGTGCTATGATGGTAAGGTTATGTCCCTTGCCGAGTCTGAAACGGATACTCCCTGGCCTTTTACAAAAAAGTGTGCATGGGGCCAGCAAGATAACTCAGAGGATACTGGTGCTTGCTGCCAAGTCTGATGATTTAAATTTAGTTCCCAGGCCCTACAAACTGGAAGTAGAGAACTAGCTACTGTAATTGTCCTCTGAACACCCCCTCCCCCCAAATTAAAAACATGTAATAAAAAAATGTGTGCCAACTCCTGGCCCAGGAGGATGGACAACATGGTGATGTACTTCTCAGGGTAGCTTTTTTGTTTGTTTTTGACACAGGGTCTCACTCTGAGGCCCTGGCTATTCTGGAACTTGCTATATAGACAGATCTGTCTGCCTCTGTGTCTCAAGTGCTGGAAATAGAGGTTTGTGCTGCCATGCTTGCCTTCAGGGTAGTTTTTTTTTTTTTAAGACACAGTTTCCCTGTGTATTGCTGGCTATCCTGGAACTCACTGTGTGAACCAGGCTGGCCTCGAACTTGTTACATAGCTGGGGATGAACTCCTGCCTCTACCAACCAAGTATGGGACTATAGGTGTATCCCACTATGCCCTATTCATATATTTCTTTTTTTCTTTTTTTTTTTAAGATTTATTATGTATACAGTGTTCTGCCTCTACACCAGATCTAATTATAGATGGTTGTGAGCCACCATGTGGTTGCTGGGAATTGAACTCAGGACCTTTAGAAGAACAGCCAGTGCTCTTAACCTCTGAGCCATCTCTCCAGTGCCATATATTGCTTTTTCTGTTTGATTATTTGTTTATTTGTTTTAGACAAGGTCTTTCAGGTCACTGTGTATACCCAACTGCCCTTCAAATTGTGGTGATCCCGCTGTTTTTGACTCCCGAGTGCTTGGGTTACAGACCTGTACTATTATACCAGCGAATAGATTGTTCCTGTAATCTAGGAATACGGGGCTGTTGGGAGAAGAATGCTGTCTGTGGAGACTAGCTGGTGTGTTGGTGTCAGCCTGCCTGTGAGTGTGATGCTCTGGGGAGGCCTGGACCCTCTTTGGCTTTAACACATTTGTTTCAGTAGGAACCCCTCCTTCACACCCACATCTCTACCCAGGCAATTCGAAGCCAGGCATGGTGGTGAACCCAGACGTGGAGAAGGCAGACACAGGAGGATCAGGAATTGAAGGTCATCCCCAGCCACATGGGTGGTAGGAGGTCAGCCTAAATTACATGAGACTGCCTCAGGGAAAATAATGCTTCCTACCTTCCCTCCTTCCATCCTGCCTGCTCGCCATTCCAAACAGGCCTTTGGTTTTCTCTCACTACAAATGTGGCCCTCATTTGTTTACTTACTTACTGGCCATCTGGACTAATTAAGATGTAGTTATTAAGGCTGGAGAGATGGCTCAGTGATTGACAGCACTGCTGCTCTTGCAGAAGACCCGGGTTCCATTCCCAGCACCCACATGGAGGCTCACAACCATCTTATTACTCTAGTTCCGGGGATCCAACACCCTCTTCTGACCTCTGTGGGCACCAGGCATGCACATGGTACACATACACATGTGGGCAAAACACTCATGTACATAAAAAAGAACAGAAAAGGTTGTAAGTAGTACAGCAGTCAACACTTGATGAAAGAACGGGGCCCCACGTGGTAGTTTTGCACATCTGTAATAACTACATGCAGGAGGATTAGGAATTCAAAGTCATTCTCAGCTACAGAGTTTGAGGCCAGCCTGGCCTACAGAGCAGGTTCCAGGACAGCCAAAGCTGCATAATAAAACCTTTGTCTCAAAAACAACAACCAAAAAGAGAACTCAAGGCCTGCCTCTGTCTCCCTAGTGCTGGGATTAAAGGCGTGCCCACTCCTCTATATACCAGATGATGGAATGACAAGTCTCCGCCACTATACCTGCCTCCGGCCCTGCCAAGTCTTTTTGTTGTTGTTCTCATTGTTAGGTGGGGTCTTGTTATGTAACCTTGGCTGGCCTCCAATTCATAGAGATCTGCTCACCTCTCCCTCCTGAGCACTGCGATAAAAGGTGTGCAACCGGGCTGGAGAGATGGCTCAGTGGTTAAGAGCACTGGCTGCTCTTCCAGAGGATCTGGCTTCCATTCCCAACACCCACATGGCAGCTCACAACTGTCTATAACTCTAGCTCCAGGGGACCTGACACCTTCACACCAATGCACACAAAATGAATTTAAATAAACCATTATTTATTTATTTTAGTTTCTCAAGGCAGGGTTCTCTGTGTACCTGCCCTGGCTGTCCTCGAACTCGCTCTGTAGACCAGGATGGCCTAGAAGTCATGGAGATCTGCCTGCCTGCCTGCCTCTGCCTCCCAAGAGCTGGGATTATAGGCATGTGCCACCACAGCCTGGTTAAAAAATAATAATAAATGTGTGCAACCTCTATGCCCAGACTAACCGTTTCAATAGTTCTTAGCACACAGAGGTGATCTCACCATTTTTGTTAAATTCTGATGATTGGCTGACCTTTCCTTCCAGGGCCTATGCTTACCAGAGCCACGTGAACTGTAAATTCAACACCAATGCCTACAGAGGCCACAAGGATCACCACAGGGATGGCACTCAGCTTGATGCCCAGGAATCCCATGATACCAAAGAGCTCCACAGTCATCATCGCCAGGACCAGCACCTGTGGAGGGCAGACCTTACCCAGGGCTCCTGGCAGGAGGAACGCTGGTCTGGAGAGGGCAGGGTGGGTGCCACTGGGGTCTCTCAGTCTCCACCCTGCAAATACTCACTATGAGGCCGGCTGTCCACGGATTGAGTAACAGCAGAGCACAGACCAGGAAGGTGCACACCAGCAAGATGCAGATCGCCAGCAGGAAGCAACGCCGCAGCCCCAGATACTGCTCCCAGAAGAGGAAGGGGGAGCCACTGGGGTAGGCATGCACTCCTGCCTGGCCGGCCTCTGTGCATGCTGCCCGGGCCCCTTGGATGGCTTCTACAAAGTCTTCAGTCTTCTGGAGTCCATGCAACAGAAAGGGGAACTGGGCAAACTCCAAAGGCTGGGCTGCTGGGACTGTGGAGAAGACAGAGGAACAGAGGGAGGGTGAGGGGAACAGTTGTGGAGGGAGGGGCGGGGTGGGGTGGTGGAAGGTGCGGCTGAGGACCAGGTTCCAGGTGAGCTCCCCCAGCACTCACTGCGAAGGTTCTCCCCAGTGGTATCATATCTGTCGTGCAGCCATTCGGGAGGTGGGGGGTAGAAGTTGGCCTGAGAGGCTGCTAGGCCCAAGGGGTCACTGCTCACCCACACAGTTAGCCCCACGTAGAAGAGTTCTGGTGGGATCAGTCCCTGCTTGTCCACCAGTTTCCTTGTGGTCAGCTGTGAAGGCAGAGGAGGCTAAATGCCTGGGCCATGACGTCCGGAGCCCACCAGCTCTTTGACCGGTCAGCCCACTCCTTACCTGGTTGAAATCCAGAGGCTCCTGGGCATTCCCGGTTTGGATAAGCAGTTTGTAAGCCAGGGCGCCATCTTCAGAGCCGTTGCGGTAAGAGTGGCGGGTAATGCGTCCCGCAGCCCAGTCCTGGTCAAAGGCAGCCTGGATACCTGGAGGTACACGGGAGGGGCCAGGATCGGCCTACAGCTCTAAAGACTGCGCTCTGCAGCATCCCTAGGTTCTGGTCTCTCGGCCTCTTACCTTGCAGCCAGCTGCGGTAATAGTGCAGCCAGGTGCGGGGCGCCTGGGTGGCAGGTGGGGGCAACACGGCCTTGAGGGAGCTGAAGCGCTGGTGCAGATCAAGGAGGGCTCCTTGGGAGTGGGCGTAGTCAAAGCCACCCTGTGTCACCAAGGCCACCTCATACAGGGAGAAGTACCTGAGCTGGGCGCTCAGGAAGGCATGCTCCTTGGTGCCCCGAGGTACCACATCTGTCAGGGCCAGCCCATCTTGTACCAACGTGGCTCCATAGAGGCTCAGGCCCAAAAGTGCCCCAAAGAACACCAGCACCAGGGCCTGCGGAAGGCCGGGATTAAGCAGGAGGCCCAGGGCTGCCCTCCAGCCCCCCGCCCTCCGCCCTCCGCCGAGCCAGACATGCTGAGTCACTGTTCTGCCGCACCTGGACTAACCTTGGCTTGTGTCTGGAGCAGTAAGGGTGCAAACTGATGGCGGGCAAAATGGGCAAGAGTCCAGTGGGCACAGAGCAAGGACTTGCAGGCTGCCTTCGGCCTTGTCCCCTCCTCCTGGCCTAGAAGGTCCCGAGTGGACCCCCCAGGGCTGTAGAGCTCAGAGCCCAGTGGATCGGAAGAGGGGGATATCAGGTGGGTTTGAGGAGGCAAGATGGTAACTACGTGCTGGCTGCTGGCTTCGCAGTGGGTAAAAGCTTGCACGGTGGCAGTCAGGTGGGCGACGCCCACTGGTACTGTTCTGTCCCCTCGCTCCGGGGGCAGGATCTGAATGACTTGCGCAGAGCAGGGGCTGCAGGAGTCAAGGAGAAGCCGATGAGTCATAGGTTGAGGCGCAGGGGAGGGGACAGGCTAGGATGAGGTGGAGGAGGGGAAAGAGTGGGCACACGGGGACAGCACCTAGAAAAGCAGCAGAGAACGTCTAGGCGCTGGCGCTGGCGGCGGCGCAGGTCGAGGCTGAGGATGGCTGGGAAGACAAGCATCACGGCTGCAAAGTTGCAGCCAACCACTATGGCTGCCTGGGGAGACAGGAAGGGATGAAGGCCGGATGAGGCATGCTCCGTGCTCCACGTCCACCCTACCCCACCTGCCCATTCATGAGGCCTCACCTGTAGGGAGAAAGCCCGCAGCGCAGGGATGGGGACCAGGACAGCCATGAAGAAAGCAACCATGTTGTTGATGGATGTGAGTGCCACACTGGTGCCGGTACGCCTCAAACATTCACCCATGCGCTCCTGCCAGGACAGAGCAGGGACACACCCTCAGGTCACAGAGGAGGACTGTGGGACTTCAAGACAGTAGGGGAGGCCCAGAAACTTGGCAGAAATGGAATTCTGATGCCACAGCAGTCAGTTGTCAGGTACTAGGAATGGGCATGTGCTGTCCTAAGCACCAGTGTCGCTGATCCTGTGCCAGCCCTCAGGACATAAACACCGCGACTGTGACTCCCATTTCCACATGGGAGACGGACGCACGAAAAGGTTAATGAGCCTATCAGACAAGATTACTCAAGTCAAGAGGCTCCTAGCCACTTTGATGAGCTTCAGATGGGCCCAGGCTGGTGGATGTGTCCTTACTGGGAGAGGGGTGTCAGGTGGGGCCTTTGTGAAGGCATGTGCCAACAGGAATATGTCATCTACGCCGATGCCCAGAGCCAAAAAGGGCAGGACCTAGAGGGGAAGAGTGGGGAAATCAGTCATGTGGAGGAACCACGTAGCCTGGAGATGGCCCCACAAAGGCTGCCCCCCAGTCCTGGTCTACCTGAGTCGTGGTAGCATTAAAAGAGGTGCCAAGCAGGGCACAGAGTCCAAGGCCTGAGGCCACTGCCAGGGCCACCAGCAACACCCCAGCAAGACCTACAGCACCCTGGGACTGGGCACAGTCCCACCGTAGCATCGTCACACAGGCATAGGCCAGCTGTGGGGACAGGACACAGTCTCAGACAGGTTTCCAGGGTGGAAACCCGCTGGAGGGGAGACAAGGTTGTTGGACGCAGGACCCACCATGAGCAGATAGCCTCCCACCACACGGGGGGCACTGACTTCAGAGAACTCGAGCAGGATATCATCCAGGCTGGTGGAGGAGAAGGCGTGGATCTGCTGGGATGCATTGGCAGGCAGAGCCTCCTGGGCTAGCTGCAGAGACAGGGTGAGTGTGAGGGGACAGGAGGAGGGCACGGCCTCAGAGAACTCTTCTTCGTCTCTGCCCACACTGACCTGTACAAAGCGCCTCTGCCAGGTCTGCAGCACTGTGCTGGCCTGCTCCTCACTCCAGCCGATGTCATGGGTCTGGTAGTCGCCCCGGAAGTGCTCATACAGCTGACGGGGACTCATCAGCAGGAAGGTGCTCTGCAAGGCTTCTGCCCTGGTTGGGGGTACAGGAGCAGAAGTCAGAGCTGGCCTCAACAGTCAGTGTGGGTTTGTGGGGTGCTTTCTCCAGAGCTGCCTAGCACTGTAGATTCCCAGGTCCCCTCACCAAGTCCCAGTCCCGGGGGAGGCCTGACCTCAGCAGCTGTCCTTGGGGATTTCTGGCTGTGCCTCCCAGCAGCAGTTCCTCTTGCCAATGCATGAACTTGTGGGAGAAGCCATGGCAGCCCCCACTCAGCTCTTGAGCCACATTGGGAGCCTAGAGGAGAACAGAAAGACGTTTCTAAGTCTTTAGAAATTGTTTGTTTGTTTGTTTTTTCGAGATAGAGGGTTTCTCTGTGTAGTTTTGGAGCCTGTCCTGGATCTCATTCTGTAGACCAGGCTGGCCTCGAACTCACAGAGATCCATCTGGCTCTGCCGCCCGAGTGCTGGGATTAAAGGCGTGTGCCACTGCTGCCCGGCAAGTCTTTAGAATTTTAAAAATTATATTATTTATGTGCATGTATGCATGTGTGTGAACATAGAGCATGTCAGGGCTTGTATGTGGAGGTCAGAGGATAGCTTCTGAAAATTGTTTCTCTCTTTCCACCATGTGGGTCCTGGGAATCAAACTCAGGTCATCAGCCTTGGTGACAAGTACCTTTACCTGCTGAGCCATCTCAGCAGCCCTGAGAGGAGTCTGAAATACTTAGAGCTCTAGGTGGCCAGGGATCATGCTCAGTGGTAGAGTGCTTGCCTAGCTAACACACACACGGCTCTGGATTCAATCACCATTACTACCATATACCAAAAAGGAGAGGTAGTAGTGTGATCCAGCCCAGCATGGTGATATACATCTGTAAACCCAGCAGTCAGGATGTGTGTGTGTGTGTGTGTGTGTGTGTGTGTGTGTGTGTGTGTGTGACTCAGCCCAGCATGGTGATATACATCTGTAAACCCAGCAGTCAGGATGTGTGTGTGTATATGTGTGTGTGTGATCCAGCCCAGCATGGTGATATACATCTGTAAACCCAGCAGTCAGGATGTGTGTGTGTGTGTGTGTGTGTGTGTGTGTGTGTGTGTGTGTGTGACTCAGCCCAGCATGGTGATATACATCTGTAAACCCAGCAATCAGGATGTGTGTGTGTATATGTGTGTGTGTGATCCAGCCCAGCATGGTGATATACATCTGTAAACCCAGCAGTCAGGATGTGTGTGTATGTGTGTGTGTGTGTGTGTGTGTGTGTGTGTGTGTGTGTGATCCAGCCCAGCATGGTGATATACATCTGTAAACCCAGCAGTCAGGATGTGTGTGTGTGTGTGTGTGTGTGTGTGTGTGTGTGTGTGCGCGTGTGTACCTAAAACTGGATGAAGCCCTAGGCTTGTACCTCTAGAACCCTGACACAGGACTCAGTGGGCCTGAATCCTTTTTTTTTTTTAAAGATATATTTATTTATTTATTATGTATACAATGTTCTGTTTGCATATATTCCTGCATGCCAGAAGAGGGCACCAAATCTCATTACAGATGGTCGTGAGCCACCATGTCCTTGCTGGGAATTAAAATCAGGACCTCTGGAAGAGCAGCCAGTGCTCTTAACCTCTGAGCCATCTCTCCAGCCCTTGTGTTGCTTTTTGAGACAGGGTTCCTCTGTGTAGCTTTGCACCTGTCCTGGATCTCGATCTGTAGACCAGGCTGGTCTGGAACTCATAGGGATCTTTCTGGCTCTGTCTCCTAAGTGCTGGGATTAAAGGTGTGTGCCACCACCTGGTGGGCCTGTACTGTAATGAGCCTGTAACCTCTCTGTTTTGCCTCCTGAGTGCGGAGCCGTACAGGCATGAGCCATCATGTCCTCTTTTATGAGTTTTACGTGGCGCTGGGTTCCTCATGCATGCTGCGCAAGCACTCTGCCAGCAGAGCTGTACTCTTGGCCCTAACTCCGTTGTTCTTGGTTTCCTGGTATAATCTATCTATGTTGTTATTAGTAGTAGTACTGGGTGGGGGAGGGGTTTGAGATAGGGTTTCTCTGTGTAGCTTTGGAGCCTGTCCTAGAACTCGCTCTGTAGACCAGGCTGCCTTGAACTCAGAGATCCGTCTGCCTCTCCCTCCAGACTGCCTAGCTCCGTCTAGTCTATTTTGATAAGGTCTGGCCCCAAGTTTAGAGGACAGGCGGCTCCTAATGTGGCCACGGTCACAACCCCAGCACTCAAGAGGCAGAGGAGGGAGGTCCACTGTGAGTTTGAGATGGCCTGGCTGCAGAGAGAGACTTGATCTGGGGGGAAAGCCCAAAAGGAAGAGAAGGTAGAAGGAAAGCCACTCAGGTGTGGAAAGTCGAGGTTGGAGGATCCTGAGTTCAAGGCCATCCATCCTAAAGTACCCAGTGAACTGGGGCCAACCCGAGTACAGGGAACCCTGACAAAAACTGACAAAGCTGAGTACCGCAGTCAAACACCTACGGTCTTGGTTCTGGAGAGGCAGACTTGGGAGGACTCCCGAAAATCTGAGGCTGACTTATCCACATTGCAAGTTTTAGGCCATTGAGGGCTGGAGAGCAAGACCCCATTGCAAAACCTGAAACAAGGGCTGGAGGAGTTCAGTGTGCTAAGAGCGGCCCGGCCTTTCCAGAGGATCAGAGTTCGGTTCCCAGCAGCCACACTCAACATCTCACATCCACCTGCAACTCCAGCTCCTGGGGATCTGACACCCTCTCCTGGCTTCCATAGGCACCCCATATATGTATATTGCCGCCCCAAATAAATCTTCAAAAACAAAATAAGACTAAAAGCAGGGTATAGCCTTTAATCCTAGCACTTGGGAGACAGAGGCAGGTGTGGAATAATCTTTTTGTATACTGTGAAGATGTGTCACTCTGGTTTCAAAAAGCTGAACAGTTAAATGCTAGGCAGGGTTTCTGGACAGATTGGATGCTAGGAAGAAGAAAGGCAGAGTCACCAGCCAGATGAGAGATAACCAGGATGGGCATAATAGAGATAAGGTAATGAGCACATGGAAGAACGTAGATTAAAAATATGGGTTAATTTAACTATAAGAGCTAGTTAGAAACAGGTCTGAGCTAAGGCCAAGATTTCATAATTAATAATAAATCTCCATGTCATTATTGGGGAGCGGACAGTCTTGAGGAAAAATCTGCCTACAGGCAGGTGGGTCTCTGTGTCTGGGTCTCTACACAGTATGTTCCAGGCCAGCCAAGATAGGTGAGACCCTGTCTTACCCCCGCCCCCTCCAAAACAAATAAACCACACAATAACAAAGAGGAAAAGAATAAAACAAAACACTGAAAAACAAAATGAAAAGGAGAGGGGGCTGGAGAGATGGCTCAGAGGTTAAGAACACTGGCTGCTCTTCCAAGAGACCCAAGTTTGGTTCCCAGCACCCAGGTCAGGCACCTCACAACTGTCTGTAACTCCAGGCCCAGAGGATCCAACCCTTGGTCTCCTTGGTACCTACACTCACATGCACTTAGTACCCACATTCAGGCACACACACCTACAGAAGAAGAGGAGGAGGAGGAGAGGAGGGGAGGGAAGGAGGGTTCGAGGAGGAGGAGGGGAAGAGGAGGAGGTGGAGGAGAAGAAGGAAAAGAAGGAGGAGGGGGTAAGAAGTAGTGGTGGTGGTAATTCTTGTGCCACTCCAGGGTTCTTTAGAAGTGAATTGTGTGTGTGTGTGTGTGTGTGTGTGTGTGTGTTTCCAGAAAATGGAAGTAGGCAGACCACCTCTCAGAACATAGAAACACACAGGGAAGAAGGCTGGGAAAGTGTCTTTTCTCAGCAGACCTGGCCAGGAACCCACCTGCCTGCTGTGATGGTTGGGAGCACTAGGAGGACAGTGCTGGTCGTTGGGGTCCAGACAAGGTCGCCCCACGTAGGCCTGGCCCACTTGTGCTTTTTCGAGCAGCTCCCGGAAGCCTTCCAGAGAGGCGAAGGGGCCCAGCTCCTCTAGCAGCTGCTGGGGATCCAGGTTGGTCCACTGGATATCAGGACGGCCCCTGGGGAAAGCCCGCGGTTAATGAAGGTCAGAAATCAATGCCTGTCCCCGCCCCCCCACTGCTGCTGTGGGCCCCTGCTTCACTCCGAGGACCTCTTCCACATGGGCAAGGCTTGGGCTGCCTCTGCTACCAAGCTGCTGCGGTGAGCTCTGGCCACTAAAGGGGCTGAGACAGACCTTGGAATGTACATGCTTGATACGTGGACGGGTCCAGGAAAGCCTTACCAGTCTACACAGTTGACCTTTGGTTCTAACCTATATCCAGACACACACCTGCATCTAACAGGCTTTCTTTTTAGTCCAAGCAACAATTCAGTTGACAGTCAGCTACTGTGAGGAGCGAAGTCTCTCGAGATCTCTGCCTGAGGATCTGTGTTCTGTCTAAAGCAGACAGGCCCTCTTTCCCTTCCGGGTGAGAGCCTTGGGCAGCCCAGGCTGCTCCTGCTGGCAGGGCTTTCACCGTGCTTTTCATTCATGCCCCCACACATCTCCTTTCTGCGGGGGGGGGGGGGGGGGGAGGAGTCCCTGGCAGGAGATGAAACAGGGCTCTGGGGGCTGGGGTGGCACTCACGGCAAGTAGGCAGAACCTCCTTGGAGTTTGGCTCCGTCCCAGAAGCAGTCAAGTGGGGTGAGTATCACACATGGAAACAGCTTCTCAATCATCTGCCAAGGACACCCCAGGTCACATTAGTCCCGTCCCCACCCCTAGTGGAGTCCCTGAGCCTTTCCACAGTGCCTCCGCCTAGCACTTGGGAACAGTCTGGGGTACTCACTCGCTCAATCATTCCATTTTCAATAAGCGGAACGCCTGACTTGTAGCAGATTTTGTTCAAATCCCAGGACCTGCAACAGCCAGGGCACAGGTGACCAGTAGAAGAGGGACCCTGTTCTAGAACTTCCCCAGCATGCATGGTGCCAGCCTCCCGGGGCCTCATCCAGACTTACTTCCCATAAAGTGACACCTGTACTTTACTGGCTGTGAGGGCTGCCTGGAGGTGAAGGCCAAGTGCCTGGGGCGTGAGGACATTTCCCCCCTCCTGGCGTGCAGTCTGAATCAGCATCTGAGAGGTGTAGGCAGCCTCCTCCCCAAGTTTCTCTCTGGTGTAACGCAGCTCCCGGCTCACCCGGCTGTCCACTGCCAAAGCAAAGAGAAAGGGCTGGGGGAAGGGCCCAGGTAGGCCAGAGCTCTGAAATGGGGTCTCCAAATCTCTGAGGGCGCCCTGGTCAGGAAATGGCTGTGGAAGGGTCTCTGCCTTCTCCTTGGTGGGCTTACACTGCCCAGACTGACAGCCCCTGCCCCCAGCAATCTCCCGCCCTTCTTCCCAGTCTGCAGATTTGGGGGATGTGGAGAAGCCACAGCTACAGGACTCTGTGGTGGTCTAGAGTTTCAGCATGACCCAGATTGGTGGGGTTCGGCGCCAAGGCTTGAAAATTTGAATAGGTGTAACTCAATGGTAGAGTGCCCACACAGGATGGGCATGGTCCTGGGTTCAATCTCCGAGCCAAAAGGGAAATATCAGCGTGAGCTGGGCTTTCAGGATTATAGGAACATCCAGATAAGGTGCCCTCAGCCCCACTCTGCTTAGCTGGGCAAGACATGGAGGAACCACAGGGCCTGTGGGGAGTAGAGGCTGCTTCTAGTCAGGTGCACAGGGCAGTGAGGGCAGCGTGTGGTAACAATGGCCCCTGCAGCCCATAGGCAGGGAGGTGGGGTCAGTCTTCAGTGTCATGCTTCAAGATCGACCCTGGCTTCCATGCCTGCAGAGGTGAAATCAAGGCGGGCCAGAGACCCAGACCCCATTCCTGGGCCTCACTGAAAGCCACACCTGCTGTGGCTTTCTCAATCCCAGCAACCCTCAAGTTTTGCATTTTGCTAGCCTTGGAGTTACGCTGTGCAACTGGGACTTGAGAAAGGAAGGGATATTTCGTCCTGTCTCATCCCCCACGCTAGGAAGAGACATTCTGAGGGCATTATGACCTATGATTTGGAGGAGGGTGAGGGCCACAGCAGGGGCACTGTGGATTTGGTCTGTTCTCAGGCCCAGTTTGGCTTCTGCTTGCCTGGAGGCCTTTCTTGCTAGCCACTGTCACCCTCAGGAATCCACCTTCACCTGCTCCCTGCTTCCCTCCTCCCCTCACTCTGTGGCCCGGGCTGGTCTAGAACTCACTGGGTAGCCAGGATGGTCTCAAACTTGGGACAGTCCTCCTACCTCTACTTCCCAAGTGCTGAGATTACAAGTGTATGTCACCATTCCCAGTAGCCAATCTCTTTTTCAAGACCACAGGCTCACCTCACTCACCCAGATTTCCATGCATGCTCAATCCCTTATGCCGTCCCTCAAGAATAGTTAAGTACGGCCACACTGCTTGCTTTTCTTTTTTTCTTTCTTTCTCTCTCTCTCTTTTTTTTTTTTTTTAAAGATTTATTTATTTTAGTGTTCTGCCTGCATGTATGCCTGCAGGCCAGAAGAGGGCACCAGATCTCATTACAGATGGTTGTGAGCCACCATGTGGGTGCTGGGAACTGAACTCAGGTCCCCTGGAAGAGCAGCCGGTGCTCTTAACCGCTGAGCCACCTCTCCAGCCCCTGGCCACACTGCTTTTCTATCCAGGCCATTTACTCTTCTTCCCCACCCACTGCTGTCCCCAGTCTACACTGCAGTATTTATTTACTCCACCAGGCTTAGGTTAGTGGCTGCCACTCGGAAGGAAGGAGGACAGGACAGAGAGAAAGGCCCCTGTAAGTGAGGACACAGAGGGTGGGGTGGGGGTGGGGGACTTGATAAGAAGTGCGGAGAGAACGCAGACAACTTAAATTTCACTAGCAAGACCAAAGAACCCTCCCGATAAAGAGTGGACAGAAAAGACAAATGTCAGCTGACAACCGAGAACAGATATTAGAGCAGAGAGAACACACTGTCCATGGGAGAAGGCAGTGGGTCCAGGGACAAGAACAAAGCTCTCTTCAGGCCTGTCCCCAGGCCCGGCTTCTGATACTCCATGTCTTTTTTTTTTTTTTTTTTTTTTTTTTTTTTGTAAGATTTACTTATTATGTATACAGTGTTCTGCCTGGATTTCTGCCTGCAGGACAGAAGAGGGCAATTGAATGCATTATAGATGGTTGTGAGCCACCATGTGGTTGCTGGGAATTGAACTCACGATCTCTGGAAGAGCAGCCAGTGTTCTTATCCTCTGAGGCATCTCTCTGCCCGATACTCCATGTCTTGACAAATTACTCTCTCTCAGCCTCAATTCTCAGCTTTATATATTTATTTTAAAATAATAAAAAAGGTTTTTTTAGGTTTATTTATTTTATGTGCACAAATGTTTGTCTGCATGTATGTATGTGCAACAGGTGCCTGTCTGGGGCCCTCAGAGGTCAGATCCTCTGGAAATGGAGTTCCAGATGGTCTGAGCCACCACGTGGGTGCTGGGAATCGAACCTGGGTCTTCTGTAGGAGTAGCCAGTGCTCTTAACCACCAAGCCATCTCTCCAGCCCAGTTTGCTCATGTTAAATAAGGCTGAGTGTGGAGGCTCACCCCTGCAAGTCCAGCACTTCAAAGCTGAGGCAGGAGGACTGGGGTTGAACGTCATGGGCTCACAACAGCCTGGCTACACAGTGAGCCCGTCTCCGAAACCAGCCAACCAAAGGGGCAGATGGTGCCACCTTGATTCCTACTTTATTCCTAAGAGCAGTGTTAGGAACAAAGGCACGGCAAAGACCCAGGGAGTGACTGCAGGGACGGCGATGGAACTGTAGGCAGAGGATGTGGAAGAGAAATGCCATGACAGAAAAAGGAGGGAGCAGGGGAGAAAAGACTGCTGGGAAAGCAGCAGGAAGGCAGGAAACAGACCAGTGCATCCGCCAGGCTGGTTCCTTTACAAACGGGGCTACAACTGTTAACCAGTGTACAACCTACCCTAACTCTGCTAACGGCAACGCCAGGCAGGGGCTCTGTCCTTAGGTACGTCCCCACTACTCTTTTTTATTTTTCTTCCTTTTTTGGAGAGAAGGGCTCACGTAGCTCAGGCTAGCTTTGAACTTGCTATGTTGCCATGTAGTTGACAATGACCTTGAACTGATAATCTTCCTGCTTCCTGCAGAGATAAACACACCTGGCTATACACAGTGCTGGGAATCGACCAGGGCTTCTGAGAGCTGGAGGTGCACTCTACCAGCTGAGCTACCTCACCTCTGCACACTGCCACTCCTTTCCTTTTGTTTTTTGCAACGGGGCCTCAGGTAGTCCAGGCTGGCCTCAAATTTTCTACGTAGCCAAGGCCAGTACTTAAGTAGCTGAGGTAGGATTGTTGAGTCTCAGGCTAACTTGAACTACTGTGTAAGATCACGTTTGAAGAGCTAAATGGCAATGAATTATTATCTACTAAATTAACAAACATTTAAAATTGACAGCATTGCTGGGTTATAGAGGTTTACCATGGAGTGTATTTGGTACGTTATTTCAGTACTAATGTTCACAAGCACTAGTTCAGAAATTTTGTTTGTAAGGGACTCAAGTCTTGCGATCGAGACAGGAATCACAGTAGGTTCTGCACAGAAGCTCAGATGACCTTAATCTAGTGCTGTGCACTATTAAAGGTTTGGGTTTTTGATACTGCTAAGAGAGAGCTAGCAGTTAAGAGCACTGGCTGTTCTTTCAGAGGAGCGGGGTTCAATTTCCAGCACATACATGCCAGCTTTCAGCTGTCTGTAATTCCAGCTTCAGGGATCTGATACCTTCTGGCCTTTGAAGGCACTTGGCACATACATAGACAAACACCCATGCACATTAAAAAACCCAAATAAATAAAAGAGTGAGCCAGGGAAGAGCCATAACAAAGCTGAAGAAGTGACTGGATCAGACAGCGGGCCTGGAGTGTGTAGGAGGCTCACAGATCAGCAGAGCCTCTGCAGGACCTGGAGGAGCCAAGGACAGCAAGGCCCCAAGCCGGGACAGGACTGACTTGGCCAGATTTCTGTGTACCCCAGGGGGCGATGTGGAGGCAGCCTGGAAGGCAAGGCTGATTCATTTCCTTAGCTTCTTTGCTAGATGACTGATTTTTACTGGGTATCCTCAGAAAGGCTACTGATTAAGGATGTCTGGATTTCTCTCTAGCGCCACAGGGCAAAAACACATTTTCTAAGGTGCCAATCACAGAATCACATTGTTTTTTGCTAACTGAAGGATTTACCAGTAATATAATCTTGGCAAGTAGATAGGAAATTGTCTGGAGGTTTCTCAAAAAATTTTTTTCACTCTATCTATCTGTCTGGCTGTCTATCTATCCATCCACCCACCCACCCATCCTCCCTCTATAGTATAGAACCTAGGCTACACATGTCAGGTAAGCATACTACTACCACTGTGGCCTCAGTCCTTTAAAAAAGTACTTCTAAGTATAAGTATGTATGTGTATTTGTGTGTGTGTGTGTGTGTGTGTGTGTGTGTGTGTGTGTGTGCGCGCGCGCGCGCGTGCGTGATGTGTGAAGGCCAGAGGTTAATATCCTGGTGCCCTCTTCTATCACTCTCCATTTTTTGAGACAGCTTCTCTCGCTGAACCTGGCTCTCACTGTTTTTGCTGTTATCACTGGCCAATGAGGCCCAGGATCCACAGAGTCTGCTCTGCTCCCCAGTGCTGGCGTTAGGGATGTGCGTCATGGCCTTCACACTGGTGCTGGGAACTGGAAGTCAGATGCACATGCTTGTGTGGTAAGTGAGCACCCTGTCCACCGAGCCACCTCCCCAGTCCTGACACTTTGAGACACCATTTCAATAAACTGCCAAGGCTGGTCTTAAACTCACTCCATAGCTCAGGATGTCTTCAGACTATCTCAGCCTACCAAGTAACTGAGGTCATTGGCCTGTGCAAACAGGTCCAGCCTTCATCACTTTAAAGAGACGAAGAGCTGGGGAGACCATTCAGCTTGGCAACCTTTGACCCTCAGGACTACATATAACCCAGTGTGGTGGCACACATCTGTAATCTCAGCACTTAGGAGGGCACAAAAGCAGGAGAATCAAGATTATCCCTCAGTAAGAAGAAGTTCATGGCCAGCCTGGACGACAGGAGACAGGATCTGCCTATGTATCCCTGGCCGGCCTAGAGTTCTCAACATACTCCTGCCTAGGCATGTCCAGAAATGACTTCAGCTTCCTTGTCTTTTTCTCCTCTTACTCCTCCATTATCATCCTCATCTTTTGGCCCAGGCTGGCCTTGAACTCACTATGTAGCTGAGGTTAGCCTCGAACTACTGATCCTTCTGCTTCCATCTCCCTGGTGCTGGGATTGTAAGTATGTGTCACCATGTCCAGGAGCAGCAGCTTCTTGGGATAAGCCTGAGGACAAGTCTAATGTGCTGAAGACAGTGGAGAAAAAAAAGAACCTGGGTCCTGGCTGATGTCTGCCAGACTAATCACCCAGAATTCTCTATTGCCAAATCTCCTGTTACAAGAATAAACCTCAGCCTTCTTCCTTCCTGTCCTACGGACCCCCTTCTCTCTTTCATGTGGCTACAAGGACTCCTAATGATATAATTAGTGTGTTTGTCAGAAGATTGAAAAGGTCTTAACTACGGTACCATCACAAGGGTGGAAAGGAAGCGTTAGTTGTATAAGACCTTAAAAGGGAGGAACCAGTAATGAGTGAGAACTGAGACCAGTTCCTGGGTATTTAGCTTTGAGCTACTGCTGGTGGGTGATCACCTCCTGCCCTCACATCCACTGGCTGGCTGCTCCTATCTTCCAGTCAGGCTCCATTTGTCATTTACAGAACTATCTATTTGTGAGTGCGTGTGTGCAGGTGTGCATGCCTGTGGCCACGTGAAGAAGGCAGAAGAAGATCAGGAGTCTCTGTCTCCTCAAAGCTGTTTTCTTGGCTAGGCCTGAAGCCAACAAATCCCGGAGACCCTCCATTCCTCTGAGGCTGGCGGTTACGGGTGTGTGTGTGACTCAGTTTGCTGGGGTCTGAACTCTGGTCTTCAAGGTTGCACAGCAAATGTTCTTAGCTACCAAGACCTCTTCCTATCCTCTCCACGTTACTTTTTCAGACAAGGTATCTGCCTGAGCCTGCAGCTCATGGTTTCAGGGACACTAGCTGGCAGTCCCAGAATCTGCCTGTCCCACTCCCCCAGTTCTGGGGTTACAGGTGTGCCCTGCCATGTCTGGCTTTTACGTGGATGCTGGGGATCTGAACTTGGGTTCTCATGCTTGTACAGGAAGCACTTTCTTCACTAACTTGTCTTCCCAGCCCTATAACTACCTATTTTTGAGCCCCTTAGTTTTAAGTTGACCAAGGTAGTGCTGTTTGATCCCTAGCCACTGCCTCCCACCCCTCTACCCCTGCCCTGTGGGGAAGAAAAAATTCAGGAAAGGCAAAGGAAAACAGGTTACATTTTACAGCCAAGAAGGGCCTTGACCTCTGTTTGAAACTCTGCTAACTGAGGTTCTGCTCCTTCTACTTCCGTCCTAGCAAAACTACCAACAAGAAAATCTCTTCGCCTCTCAACTTGATCAGCTCCTCATTGGGAAGGGCATTAAATGAAGAAACTCAACTGCAGAGCTATGGAGAAAAAATCATGTCGGGGTCACTGCTAAGACAGTGATCCTACTAATCTCAACACTCAGGAGTCTACGGCAGGAGGATCCCAAGGTGAAGGTCACCTGCATGACCCGGGGAGGCCGTAGCCCCTAAAGCCTAGGAATCAGCTACCATCCTCTTACAATACCTTCCTCCTAAGAACAGCAGGACCTGGCGGGGACAAACCCTGCCTTTGATGGGGGGCAGGGAGATGAGCCAATGTGGATGTTCAAGCAGTGTTTAATTGGGGAAGAACTGGGGAAGGCAGAAAGAGGAAGGGAAGAGGGGGAGACTCACTTTATTGTGGCAGGATATTCAAAAGTCATTTGGGACCACCCAAGCAGCCGTGGTTTGTGTGGGCGCACGCATATATGCGTGTATGCACATGTGTGTCCTGATGCTGGGGGCAGGCTGGCAGGCAGGAAGAAACATCTGCTGTGGACCCTAGGGCTGTCTTAAGAGTGTGAATGCTTAAGAGTCTGCAGAGGGCTGCAGGGAGGGTGGAGATGGGGTGTGGGAGCTCCAAGAAACATCTGCTCTGTATCCCAGGACTTGCCAGCATTTGAAATAACTCAAGGGTGTGAGACTTCGACCTGGGACCTGCCTTGGGTGTGGGCCAGGGCTGGGGAGGTCTGGGGAGGCCACAAATGCAGATTTCCCAGGGAGAACAAGAGCAGGCCCCGACTTTGTCAAACGCCCGCCATATGAAACCAGGCATCCGCAACGAACAGAGGCATGCTGAAACCATTAATTGCTTAATGCTTCCATTGGGATGTGGGGATTTGATCTCATTTGACCCTGACGATTGCCTTAGAGTGCAGTCTAGGCTGCATCTCCACTGCATGGCTGCAGGGGCCTGGGTGCCCGAGATTTCTACCCAGAAGTCCAGGCAGATGGCTTGATCAAGGGTTCCTATCCTTCCAGACCTGACTTTTTCCTCTGGCTTGCCCCCTTCCCAGTGTCGGGGATGAGACTTAGCCAAGGTCTTGGGCATGCTAGACAAGCAGTCTGCCATCAGCTACATCCCCAGAGATCTTCTTTCTGGCTGCCCTTTTGTCTCTGTCTCTCTGACACAGGCCATTGTTGAATTCCTAGACTAAAAGCAATTCTCTTGCCTCGACCCCTTGAGTAGCTACAATGGCAGTCCTAATTTCCAGTTTCCTGGTCTCTCCCTGCCTTCTCTTATACAACATGACTACACTCTGCTTTGTTTTGTATGGAACTTATCCCAGTACACACTTTTACTTTCTTTGGCTACTGAAAAATGAGTCTTGTTCCATTTGTCAAACTGTGATGTACAATTTTAAAAAAAAAAGGCTCACCAGTGGTGGTGGTCCACACCTTTAATCTCAGCACTGTAGCACTGGGGAGGCAGAGGGAGGCGGATCTCCGGATCTTGAGGCCAGCTTGGTCTACAGATTAAGTTCCAGGACAGCCAGGGCCACACAGAGAAACCCTGTCTCACAACAAAACAAAACAAAACAGGCTAGCTATAAATGCTAAATACACACATACTCAAAGATAAATATTCTGTAAGCTTATTCATAGGATGCTACCATCTAGAGGCGTCTATTTATGGGTGAGAGAGACTGAGGATACAGCTGGATGGTAGAGATGTGCCTAGCATGCACAATGCCCCTGGGCTCCATTCACAGCACTGAGAGAGATTGGGGGAGAGGTAGGCATTCTCCAACATGCCCAGATACACAGGCTCTGATCGGGAGATGCCCTTCCAGATCCTTGACCAGGCAGGCCAGCTGGGGCTCAGTGGCCAGCTCCTCATCCTGACTTTTGTCTTGAGTTCCACATAGCAAAGCAGCTATGGCCAGTGTAACTCACCTTCTACCCAAAGCTGCTCCAAGTCTGTCTCAATTACCGCCACTCGGAGACCCAGTGCCAGAGCCCCAAAGGCTACCAGTCCCAGGAAGAGCACTTTGCCACAGTGTCTCTGGATCCTGCACCCCAGGGAGAAGAGTAGGCCTTGGAAGTAAGCACGAAGCCAGAGAGGAACCTGCAGGCTTCCAGCTAGGATCTGAGATGGAAAGAGAAGGGTCAGCCAGGTGTCAGTGTAACAATGCAGACTCCTTCCCTTCTCTCTGTCAAGTCCTGGTTTTCTGACTTCTGGATGCAGGGCAGGAAGCAGCTACAGATAGAGGGGCTTCAAACTGAAGATCCGACTCTCTTCCTCTGTGCCTTCTCCACAAGTACACCTGAGAACGCCCAATTTTTGAGCGTTATGAGCCATGCACACACACTAGCTGTCAGTTGGGCACAGAGGCGAACCCAGTAGATGATAAGAAATAAGCTAACACATCACTTGCTAGCTCTAACTTGTCTTCCCAGATCCAGTAACCTTGACCTGTAAACATCACACACCCTGCAGAAGTTCTAGTGACAGACACGACCCCGCTTCTTCTAGCTTCTCTTGTACTCACCTGAGGTGCTGCGGACCGAGCTGGAGGTGTGTAGCTTGGAGGCAGCTCTCCAAGGGACAGCGGCCGAACCATGCTGGTGAGGATGGGGGGCGCGAACGCCCCCAACCTGCGTTATCTGAGCGCGGCCATAGGCTAGCTCGGCCCCTTGTGCCGTCTGGCTTCGGCTGGGATTCCTAGGGGTCGCGAACGTGCGGTCGGGGGTGAGACGCGGGTGCAGCAGATGCACCGGAGCAGCCTGGAGCGGCGGTGCGGGGTGGTGCAGGCCTGCGGCGCTAAGTCCCGCTGGATTTGTGGGCCGTGGTCCACGTGTGGGTGGAACCGGCTGGCTGAGAAGCACCTCACGGCTCAAGGTGGCGACTGCCGGTCTCGAGAAGCAGCAGGAGTCTCAGAAAAAGGAGCGGGCCGGGGTGACGCCCTCCCATTGGCTGAGGGGGCCGCAAATTACCCGCAGCCCGGCTGCCGGATCCGTTGCTAGGTAACGGCGCCGCAGGGGGCGGAGCAGGAGACCACCCAGGCAGGGCCACCCCTTGCCTCGCCTCCCTAGCTCGCCTGCCCGCCCGCCGGGCCCAAGGGGAGGAGAAGGGAGGGCGATCCTGGAGGCGCTAGTCGCCGGCCAAGTGTCAGTCAGGATGTTGAGAAAGGGAGTGTGCGGGTCCCCTTTGGGCCGCCCTTTTTTCCTGACCCAGCGCAACCCCAAAAAGACCTTTCCACGCTCTCCACGTAGGCCAGAGTCATCGCTCTAAAATGCAAATCTCATGATTGCTCCAAAGCCCAGGACCCTGCACCGTCCAACTACAACGAAAGCCTTTTCCCTCATAAATGCCTCACACCCACCCAGCTGCCTTCCCGTCCCAAATTGCCCTCAGTAATTTCCTAAACCCACCATGTTGTTCACGTATTCTTGTTTTTGTACATGTTGGGGCCCCTTTGTTTTGGCAGATAAACTTCAAACCTGAACTTTAATCAATCAGCCCAAACTTTTGGAAGACTTCCTTGACTCCCTTTTGCTCTTGGTGGACAATTACTTTTTTCTTTATGGTTCTTATTAACACTCAAGTTTATTTGTGTACTGTATTTTAAAATTTTTATTAAAAAAAATTTTTTTTTGAGACAAGTTCTCAGGTAGCTCAGGTTGACCTTGAACTCCTGATCCTATTCCACCTCTCCAGTTCAGGGATTATACAGGCCTGTCTTATTATTGTATTTGTGATGACACAACTTATGTACAGCAATTGAAAGTCTGTTTCCCCTGCTAGAAAGTAAGTGGTGCTCAATAATGTCAAGTGCGCCCCTAAGAGTTGAAGAAACCAGGTGTAAATGACAGGAGATGGGAAGGGCTTGTTTGTTAAATGTCTAGCTTCCCAGCGGATTGTGCTGTTTCTGTTTGCTCCTGGTTGATAAACTCTGACATGGCATAGGAGGGTAAAATCAATAACTAATACAGAAAGTTTGGGAAAGAAACTGGGCATGGTGGCACACACCTTTAATCCCAGAACTCAGGAGGCAGAGGCAGGTGGATCTCTTGTGAGTTCCAGGCCCCAACATGGTCTACATAGAGAGTTCTGGGCCAGCCAGGGCTACCTAGAGAGCCCGTCTCAGAAAACAAACAAAACAGTTTGAGAAAAAGGAAGACTGCCATAAATCCATTATTCTGATACCGCTAACGCATTTGGCTGGCCTCTTGCTTAGTTCTTCCAGACTTTGTAATCATTGTATCATAAATATTTCATGTTACTACACAGACTTCCCATCAATCATTTGCAGAATGTCCTCAGGACAGATTCCCAGAAATGGGGTTGTTTGGGTCAAAAAGCATAAATATGTTTTTGGTCTTGCTACATACAGCCAAACTTTTTGAGAACTTGTGTGAATTAACATCAGCTCTAGGGTTTAGTCTTAGGGAAACAGCAGTTGGGTTGAGGGGTGGGGTCCTAAGGAGGGATTAGTGCATCTGTCTACAACAACAGTGTGGCTGACCCCGAGGCTGACCCTGGATATGAAAGGAAGCCTGGGGGCTGGAGAGAGCGCTCAGCAATTAAGATCACCTTTTGGCTTTTGCAGAGGACCTGGGTTTAGTTCCCCAGCACCCACAATGGAGAGTTCACAACTGCCTGTAAGTCCAGCGCCAAGAGAACCTTCTGGCCTCTGAGGGCAACTTCATATATGTGATAAACCTACAGGTACCCAGGCACATACACCAAAATAAAGATAAATATTAAAAAAAGACAGGGGGTTGGGGATTTAGCTCAGTGGTAGAGCGCTTGCCTAGCAAGCACAAGGCCCTGGGTTCAATCCTCAGCTCAAAAAAAAAAAAAAAAAAAAAAAAAGACAGTAAGCCTGTGTGCACAGTACTTTCCCCCTGTCATATGAAGAAGGCCTCTGAAGAGAAAGTGTACTCCTAGAAAGACTCTGGAAATAGAAACAGCTCTAAAGTGGGCTTTATAGGACTCCTACATTCATCTTGGGGCTATAAAGACAGGAATTGCTTAGAATAAGCACAGAGTGGCATCATAATGCCAGGACAGGTCTGGCACCTGCAAGCTAGAGGTCCATAGAGAAATAGGTGTGTAATCACCTCAGCCTCTATTCTGCTTCCATTGCCAGCTGACTGCTGCTATCAATTGCCAGTTGTGGCAAAGCCCTAGCTTTTTTCTTTTTTTTAAAGATGGTCATATGTAGTTGAATGTGTCTCAAGCTTTGCTCCTTCTGTCTCAGCCTCCTAAATATTGGGATTATAGTTAGCTTGGTTTTTGTTGTTGTTGTTTTGTTTTTTGGAGACAGGGTTTCTCTGTAGCTTTGGAGGCTGTCCTGGAACTCAATTTGTAGACCAGGCTGGCCTCAAACTCACAGAGATCCACCTGCCTCTGCCTCCCGAGTGCTGGGATTACAGGCGTGCGCCACCACCGCCGGCTAGCCTGGGTTTCTGACACACAGACTCATGTAGTTAAGGTTGGCCTTGAGTAAGGTTAGTCTTGAAAGGAGGACTGCAGGTAGAACCACACTGGGGCTTTCTATAGATGCTTCTGTAAGAAGTGCAGTATTAGAACTATTGCCAGACACCATGTAATTAGCAGGAATAAGATAAAGATGCCTGGCCGAGCATGGTGGCACAGGCTTTTATTCCCAGCACTTGGGAGGCAGAGGCAGGCAGATCTGAGTTCCAGCCAGCTTGGTCTACAGATCGAATTCCAGGACAGCAAGGGCTACACAGATAAACCCTGTCTTGAAAAATAAAACAGGGGCTGGGAGATGGCTCAGCAGTTAAGAGCACTGGATGCTCTTCCAGAGGTCCTGAGTTCAATTCCCAGCAACCACATGGTGGTTCACAACCATCTGTAATGAGATATGGTGCCTCTTCTGGCATCCGGGTGTACAGACAGAATGTTGTAGCTGTATACATAATAAATGAATAAATCTTTAAAAAAAACCAGAAAACAAACAAACAAAAAGATAAAGGAGCTGCTGTGCTGGAGAGATGGCTCAGCAGTTAAGAGCACTGACTACTCTTCCAGAAGACACGGGTTCAATTCTCAGCGTGCACATGGCAGCTCACAACTGTCTATAACTCCAGTTCCAGGGGACCCAATGCAGACATACACACAGGCAAAATACCAATGCACATTTAAAAAAAAAAAAAAAAGATAAAGAAGCCTGCTTCCATGTGAACAGGTTGTTTCACTGTTACGTCTATTGGATGTGGGTCTGTGTTTGGGCTCAAACCTGAGACATTCCCCAAAGAATAACAGAAAGGAAGAGTAATCATCTCCAAGGATTAACATTTTTTTTGGGGGGGGGGCGTTTCAAGACAGGGTTTCTCTGTGTAGTTTTGCGCCTTTCCTGGAACTCACTTGGTAGCCCAGGCTGGCCTTGAACTCACAGAGATCTGCTTGGCTCTGCCTCCCGAGTGCAGGGATTAAAGGCGTGCACCACCGCTGCCCGGCTCTAAGGATTAACTCTTAATTACCTATTAGTGAGCTAAACATGCCTACTCCTTCAATGAGCTCTGGGGGTTGGAAGCCTTTTTCTCTTTTTTGGATTTCCAAGACAGGGTTTCTCTTTTGTAGCCCTAGCTGTCCTGGAACTTGCTCTGTAGACCAGGCTGGCCTCAAACTCACAGAAACCCACCCACCTCTGCCTCCCAAGTGTTAGTATTAAAGGCATGGAGCATCACCATAGGCCTGCCTTTCTTTGTTTCTTTCTTTCTTTTTTTTTTAAAGTGTTCTTAGCCTGTGGGAAGCCTAGAGATCACAGAGGAAATTATCGACCTGAGATATTCAGGGGTACTTAGGGAGTAGATGGGAAAGGGAGGAGGGGAGCAATTTAAACACAATTCAAGGTCTGATATCTTTGTTGTTATGGTTGAGACAGGGTCTCTGTAGCCCTAGATGGCCTGGAACTCATTATGTAATGACTAGGTTGACCTCAAACTCAGAGATGCACCTGCCTTTGCTTCTTGAGTGCTAGGATTAAAGACATGTTCCAGCATTTTTCCTTTTAAATCTTTTCTTTTTTTAACTTTTGATCTTTCTAGTCTCCCAAGTGTTGGGATTACAAGTGTATGCTACTACATATGGTTTATGCAGTACTGGGAATTCAACTGAGGGCTTCCTACCTGATAGGCAAGTGCTCTATTAACTGATCTACAACTCTAGTCCTTAACACAGGATTAAATGAGATAATATACGTTATTGAGAACAGTGCCTCAAGGTGGAACACACACACACACACACACACACACACACACACACACACACACATACACACACACACACAGTGGGAGAAAGTGAGCACTGTGGCTTCAGGGGAAGTCAATATGACTCAGAATAGTTCTTCTTTTTAATGTATTTCTCCAGACTTCTCACCATAATTTTTGCTTGCTTCTGTTATCTGGGCCAGGCAGAGGCAATGACCATGATGTAGAGGGGAAAAGAGATGGCTAACTAGAATTAGATGTGCATGTTCCCATTAGGCAGCTCAGATCAATAGCAGCTATCAAGTCTGGTGCCAGAGGCTGCAACCATAGCCCTCAACTTGAGCATGGGGAAGAGACTTTTGGTACCAGAGAGACGACTCATCATTTTCCATGCGCCTCAGGTCTAGGCCAGGTCATTCTGGCCTTCAATGCCCCTCTTTCCCGCAGGGTCAGGTCTACTACAGAGCTTTCTAGACCTTCTATCTGGGTGGTCCTTCCCACTGACACAGTTATCCACTTAGTGTTTTGTTTTTGTTTCTGCTGAGAAGGGGTCTTCCTGTGTTACCCAAGGCTGATCTGGAACTCCTGGGTTCATGGGATCTTCCCAATTCAGCTTTTAAGTGCTGGGACTACAGGCACCTAATACACACTGGACTAGAAAGGTCTGGCTTCTGCACCTCCTTCAGGGCAGGCAAGGCCATAGTTAAACAGAAGGTACTTCATCTCGTCAGCAGGCAGGAAAAAAGTGTTGAGAGATGGTTCCTGCAGGAGCAGCCCTGAAGTAAGGTTTCTGAGTAGCAAGCTTGTAGAGGTGACTTTTCTTTTTTGATAGGGTCTGTGTAGCTCTGGCTGTCTTGGGACTATGTAGACTAGGTTGGCCTTGAAGAGATCCACCTGCCTCTGCTACCTGAGTGCTGGGATTGAAGGCGTGCGCCACCGAGCCCAACTTCAGAAGATTTATTTTGTACATTAGTACCTTCTCAGAGGCCTCCTTTAAAGTTGCCTTCATCCTCTCTTCCTTTAGTTCCTTTTTCAAACATCACTGGGAAGAGCAGGGCAGACTCAGCACCCCTTCCTGACTGGCAGGCCAGTAGACATTCAGTTGCTTGCTACATCGCAGATATATCCCATCTGCAGCTACCAAAGGGAAATAAAAATCGCTTCTGCCTACTGGTGGACAGAGCACAGAGAGTAACAACAAAGCATGGTGGGTATCTAGGGGTTGCTAGGACAATGGCAACAGTGGC
Source organism: Onychomys torridus (assembly GCF_903995425.1). Classification (NCBI taxonomy): domain Eukaryota; kingdom Metazoa; phylum Chordata; class Mammalia; order Rodentia; family Cricetidae; genus Onychomys; species Onychomys torridus. Next base: position 131,684,062 of record NC_050444.1, on the reverse strand, counting down.
CTGAGAGGGAAGCTGCTCTCAGCTGGGAGTCAAACTTGAGAATATTCCTCAGCTCCTTTCCTTGGTGCAGGGCAGTGACGGCCCTGGGTCCCGGGAAGGCAGAGGAGGGTCTGGAACAGTTCAGGCGACTCCTCTCCGCTGCCATGTCACCTTTCCGCCACATCTACCCAGCCCTATCCCTCTGTGGTCTGAGACTCCTGACTGTCTGGACTCCTATCCTGTGGCCAGCAGCTCTAAGAGAAGGGCTAACCCTGAAGACAGGATTTAGAAAGCACTCAAGCTGCCGGGCGGTGGTGGCGCACGCCTTTAGTACCAGCACTTGGGAGGCAGAGGCAGGTGGTCTCTGTAAGTTTGAGGTCAGCCTGGTCTACAAAGCGAGTTCCAGGACAGCCAGGGGAGTTAATACAGAGAAACCCTGTTTCAAAACAAACAAACAAACAAACAACAACAAAAACCAGAAAAGCACTCAATCTGGGAGCTGGAGATGGCCCAGTGGCTAAGAGCGCTTGCTGCTCTTCCAGAAGACCTCAGAATAAGCACTTCTTGTAACTCTAGGTCCAGGGGATCCTATACTGTCTTCTGTTTCTGCAGGTCCATGCACACACATACACAGACATAGAAATAAGTTAAAAATCTTTTTTTGTTTTTGTTTTTTTGAGACACGGTTTCTCTGTGTAACAGCCCTGCCTGTCCTGGATCTCACTCTGTAGACCAGGCTGGCCTCAAATTCACAGACTTGCCTGGTTCTGCCTCCCAAGTGCTGGAATTAGAGGCCTGTGCCACCACTGCCTGGCTGAAATATTTATTTATTTGGGGTTTTTGAGACAGGGTTTCTTTGTGTATCTTTGCGCCTTTCCTGAAACTCACTCTGTAGCCCAGGCTGGCCTCGAACTCACAGAGATCTGCCTGCCTCTGCCTCCCGAGTGCTGGAATTAAAGGCATGTATCACTGCTGCCCATCCGAAATATCTATCTATCTATTTATTGGTTTTTTGAGACAGGGTTTCTCTGTAGCTTTCCGGAGCCTGTCCTGGACTAGCTCTATAGCCCAGGCTGGCCTCGAACTCACAGAGATCCACCTGCCTCTGCCTCCCGAGTGCTGGGATTACAGGCGTGCGCCACCGCCGCCCGGCTCCGATATATTTATTTTTAATGTGTGAAGTTTTATCTATCTTTTCATCACTTGCACATCTGGTGCCCAAGGGTCCAGACCCTCTAGAAACGGTGTCACACAGTTGTGAGTCACTTTGCAAGAACTTGGAGTCGAACCTGGGTTCTTTGGAAGAACAGCCAGTACTCTCAAAAAGTGAGCAAGCAATTGAATGTCCAGTGCCCGCCAAGGGGGGGTGGGTGGGTGGGTGGGGGTGGGGTGGGGGTGAGCTCCCCCCCCAATTCATCCACTCTAACTCAGGTCAGGAGAGGCAATGATCAGGCTAGAACCAAAAACCATCACACAAAAGTCTTCTTCTGTAGCCGGGCGGTGGTGGTGGTGACACACGCTTGTAATCCCAGCACTCGGGAGGCAGAGGCAGGTGGATCTCTGTGAGTTCAAGGCCAACCTGGTCTACCAAGTGAGTTCCAGGAAAGGCGCAAAGTTACACAGAGAAACCCTGTCTCGAACTCCCCCCCCACCAAAAAAAAGTCTTCCTCTGTTTCCAGTACTACTTGACACCAACCTTTGTCGTCATCATCGTCATTATCATTTATTGCTATTTTATTGTTTTTTTGGTTATCATCATCATCACCTATTGATATTTTATTTATTTATTTATTCATCTATTTATTTATTTATTTATTTATTGAGACCGGGCCTCACTATGAAGACCAGGTTGGCTTTGAACTCAGAGATCAGCTTGAATTGAAGGTGTGTACCACCATGGCTGGATTTTTGAGGGGGGGGGGCAGGGTTTCAAGCAGCCCAGGCTGGCCTCAAACTCCCTGTATAGCTGAGGATAACCATGATCTTCCTACCTCCTCCCACTGAGTGCTGGGATTACGGGCATGTACCACCACACCTGGCAAAGAACCTACAGGTTTAATTCTAGTTCCCTAGGAACCATTTTGGATACTATCATAGTTCTTCCTCTCTCTCCTTCACTCCCATGTGTTCAACCACTTCTGCTGGACCACTGGGCTCCTGCCTGATGAAGGCAATCTTCCAGGAGCCCTGTCTTCAGTACTGGGAGGAATGGAGAGTCAGAGCTCCCAAGACTGGTTGGAGGTGGGGCTTCCCCAGGGTAGGCATGTCATCTCTCAAGTTCAATGAGACCAACATACAATCAGGCAGGTTACTCAAGTGAACTTGAGAGCCTGGAAATTTTTGAAGCAATGTAGAAACCAGTATTTCAAACTATCCTTTATTATAATTACTGCCACCCACAGTGAGGACATCAAGAGAAACTTTTACTTTGATAATTCTAGGAGGTGAAATCTTACCCCAGGAGTCACTTTTATCTTCCACTAACACCTGGAGGCTGTAAAAGCAGTGCAGGGAGAGGCAAGAGCAGAGTGTTCTTACGTTTGGGAGGAGTGCATACTGGAAGGGAACAGAGAAACCTCATTCTCCAATTATCTGAAGCATGGGTGCCTATATAATTAAGATGAAAAGGACACTGCTGGAGAAAAGTCAGGATGACTTTCAAACTGTAACACTAGTTATGGGCTCTTGCCAGGGTAAGTGGGCATCACCAAGGGTGTGGTAGAAATGGAGTAGGCTTGGCTTAGAATACCATTTTAGATGATAGCTTTTGCCTCCATGAAAACTGAGGAAAGGCTGTTCACTAGCCATGAGCTTACTTCTGCTTGCTTTTAAAGCCTCTAAGGCAGCGGTTCTCCACCTCTGGGTCTCGAACACTTGGGATGGGATGGTTCGAATGACCGTTCCACAGGTGTCTCATATCAGATATTTACGTTACAATTCATAACAGTAGCTAAGTTACAGTTATGAAGTAGCAATGAAATAATTTTATGTTTGGGGATCACCACAACATAAAGAACTGTGTTAAAGGACTGCAGAGTTAGGAAAGCTGAGAACCACTGCTCTAAGGGTTGAGTTGAGTTGGAGAAAAGGGGTAGAGACTCAGAGTGAAAGGCTGGGTGAGGGACAGGGTGGTGGCAAGTGCTAGCTATCTCTGTACAGGGCAGAAAATAGTAAGTCCTGGGCTAGTATTCAGGGGTGGCACTGCCAGCTGCTGGGCATGGTGTCTAGAAAGCCTGATTGGAGTCAGGACTCTTAGGTGGTGCTTTTAGATTGAAGATACTTAAAACACAAACAAACAAACAAACAAACAAACAAACAAAAACTATTTATTGGGCCGAGTGGTGGTACACGCCTTTAATCCCAGCACTTGGGAGGCAAAGGCAGGTGGATCTCTGTGAGTTCGAGGCTAGCTTTGCTTATAAAGTGAGTTCCAGGACGGCCAGGGCTACACAGAGAAACCCCATCTCAGAAAAAAACCAACCAACCAACCAACCAACAAAAAAACAAAAGAAACAAAAGACTATTTATTATTATTATTTTATGTGTGTGTGTGTCACATGTGCATGAGTGTGTGTACACCTTTATGTGGGTTCCAGGGATTGACTTCAGGTTAACCAGGCTTGAGAGCCATGGGCCTTTACTGGCTAACTCTTCTTGCTAGCTTTATTTTAGTTCTAGCCTCAAAAGTTGCCTGATGATTGTTTTTAACTCTTGATCCTCCTGCTTCCACCTCTTGAGTGCTGGGGTTACAGGTTATATGTGTTACCATGCTCAGCCTCAGACTGAAGAAAGATACTTCACAGACCAGGCTTAGTCAGCCAGTCAGAAATAACCTTCAGAGGGGCCACTGGGCAGCTGCTTCCTGTCTGTGACCGGGGCATACAAAACCCAGCCCACTGTGTCTCCCTCACTGTTGCTCTCAGTAGACTTCCTACACAATCCACAAACACACACTGTTACACTATACCTGGGACCCAGACGCCAGGAACCTGGGACTGTTTCAAACCTGCCTTTGGAAGTCTTTCTTTTTGTTTTGTTTCCAGTGCAGGGCTTGAACCTAGGGCCTTGTGCATGCGCGAGGCAAGCACTTTACCACGGAGCTACACCTACAGCCTGGAAATTCTTCTTTATTAAAAAATAAATACAAAGCTAGGCGGAGGTGGCGCATGCCTTTAATCCCAGCACTCAGGAGGCAGAGACAGGCAGATCTCTGAGAGTTCGAGGCCAGCCTGGTCTACAGAGCGAGATCAAGGACAGGCACCAAAACTACAGAGAGAAACCCTGTCTCGAAAAACCAAAAAAAATAAAATAATAAATACAGAGTCAAACAGGTGGGCCAGCCAACATCTGTCAGCCAACCTCTGTAGTCTGGGGCCAAAAGGAAGGGTCAGTCTTGTTCAGGACTCAGATCTCCATGAGCTGGTCACTTCCCACAATCACCTCGTTCATTCGTTTAGCTACAGAAAACAGAAAGAGATAAAAGGTTTTCATTGAACTGGCAGCAAAAGATACCATTTCAAATCCAGCTGCTTCCAGAGAGGACAATGCTCCTTTCCAAGGGCCTATGGGAGAGCACCTTCTTACATAAGGATGACACCAACTTTGTAGACCTGGCTTCGAGGAAACTTACTGAGGAAGATCATGGTGTGGTTAAAGCCCCTTTGAAGGATGAACAGAATTTCCCCAAGCAAACCTATATACACTATGTTTTTTTGTTTGTTTTTTTGAGATAGGGTCTCACTATGTGGTCCTGGCTGTTGCAGAACTCACTCTGTAGACCAGGCTGGCTCAAACTCAGACATCCACCTGCCTCTGCTTCCTGAGTGCTGGATTAAAGGTGCTCACCACCACTGCCTGGCATATACTACGTTTTAAAAAATGTTATTTATTTTATGAGTATGGATGTTTCACCTGCTTGCATGTATATATGTATGTATACCACATGCATGCATGATGCCCACAGAGGTCAGTAGAGGCATCAGATTCCTTGGACTGGAGTTACAGAGAGTTGTGAACTACCATGTGGATGCTGGGAACCAAATTGTGGTCCTCTGGAAAGATAGCCAGTGTTATTAACCATTGTTACCAACTCTCCAGCCTGTTTTCCTATAAATACATATCTATAATAAAATTTACAAATCAGACCCAGAGACTAACAACTAACAACAAAACATAATCATAACAATATGAGTTATAACAACATGGGAATTGTCTCTCTTAAAGTGTCGTATCCTATGGGGTTCACTCCTTTTCCTGTGATGCTGTGAGGTGATACAGTCCTTCCATGATGAGATGGAGGACAGGGAAGTTCTGGGCTAGAACCAGGTCAGTATCTCAAAAGGATCAGAGGAGACGGCTCAGCAGGTGAGAGTGTGCCTGCTGGCAAGGCTGGAGACCCACGTAAGCCTGATGACCTGAATTTGGCCCCTGGAACCCATGTAAAAAGCCAGATGTGGTGGCTCTCGCCTGTAATCTCAGCACTCCCATAGCAAGCTGAGAGGGAGAAACAGGCTAATCAATTGGAAGCTTGCAGGCCAGCTAGCCCAGAGTACATAGTGTGGAAGAAACAAAAGAGACCCTGCCTCAGAAACACGGCAGTAGGGGATAACGAACTCCTGAAAGTTGTCCTTTGACCTCCACATGTGATCTGTGGCACACACCTTTACTCACACATACCTGAACACAAATAAACAAACAAAATGATCCTAAAAGGCAGGCTATATGGGAATATGATAACTGAGGGAAAACCAAGGTGATAGAAAGGTTCACCACGTTCAAATGAAAGGCTGCCTGTTGAAATTAGGAAGGACTCCTGCTAACCAGGACCTGATGCATGTCAAACATATGCCAAGACCTGACTTTACCAGGCCTACTTTCATGGTTGAGTGACTCTTCACTACGCTCAACAGAGAACAGGTTCAAACCTTGTCATGGACAGTAAGAAGAAACTCAGATGAAGCATGCAGTCAGTCTCTCTGGTTTTCACTGTTGACTGTGGCCTACCTACTGCTTGAGCAGGAGCTCGAACTTGGCTGCCGGGATCTTTGTCAGAGCCCTGCTTAACTGGAGTAAGAAGAGTCAGATGTAACAAGGGCCTCTGGGCTAGGGGAGCAGCTCAATGCTAGATGCAGTCTGTGTGGGGCCCAGTGCTGTTGAGAAGGGAGCCAAGGGTTGTTCTCTAAGTAGTGCTAGAAAAGGGAGGCTGGTTTATGAGTCACCTTATCACTGTTGTTTTATTTTAGAGACAGGTCTCATTATGCTTCTCAGGCTAGCCTGTCTCCCAAGGGCTGGGAATAAGGAGTGAGCCCCATGTCCGGCTCTCCCACCTTATATTTCAAGACAGAGTCTCCCATTGAGTCTGCAGCTTGCCTTCTGAGCTAGATTGGCTAGCCAACAAATGTGGGGGTCTGCCCCTCAGTGCAGGGATTTTATATGGGTGCTGGGGATTTGAACTCAGGTTCTGACACTTGCACATAGAGTACTTTATTCATTAAGCCATCTCTCTAGGCCCTCTAAGTAACAGGTTTTGAGTGCTATAATGATAGTTAGGAATTTATTGTTTTATTTTGAGACAATGTCTCACAAAACTTAGGCTGATCTAGAATACATTAGTAGAGGAAAATGTTTCTGCATTCCTAATCTCTCTGGAGTTGTTTCCCAGGTGTATGTGCTTCCACGTTTGGCTAGACTTTATTCATTAAATTAAATTACTTTCTGAGGTATGAGTGTATGCCTGAATGTATGTATGTTCACTACATGTGTGCCTGGTAACCACAGAATTCAGAAGAGGCATCAGATCTCCTAGAACTAGAGTTATTGGCAGTTGTGAGCTGCCATGTGGGTGCTTGGTACTGAATCTAGGTCCTCTGCAAAAATGGCAAGTGTTGCCAGGCAGTGGTAGTGCAGGACTTCAATTCCAGCACTCCAGGCAGAGGCAGAGGCAGGCAGACTTCTGAGTTCAAGGGAACCCTGGTCTACAGAGCAAGGTCCAGAATGGCCAGGGCTACTTAGAGAAACCCTGTCGCAAAGAGAGAGAGGGTGGGGAGAGAGAGAGAGAGAGAGAGAGAGAGAGAGAGAGAGAGAGAGAGAGAAAGTGTTAAATTCCAGAGCCATTTCTCTAGCTTTTATTGTATTTTATCTTTGGAAACAGGATTTCACTATGTAGCCCTGGGCGCCTTAGCATTCACTTATGTAGATCAGGCTGGACTCAAACTCACAGAGATCTGCCTGCTCCTGCTGCCTGAGTGATGGAATTAAAAGCATGTGTCACCATCTCCAGATACTTGAAAATATATATTATTACTTTTTTCAAACAGCTATTTGCTATTGCTCTTGGCTGCTCACCAGAACTTGATGGTAAGACCCTGAGGACGAAAACACCACAAATTTTGGTCGCAGGACATGGAAAAATCAAGTCGTTACTGACTGGGACCTCTCTCCCTGCTGGCTGTGCACATGGCAGCAATAGTGGCGCAGAGGTGAGGGTTTCCACCGGTCTTTCTCCAGGCAGTTAAGCTAACAGCACAGCTCACAGCCACAGATGGAAGCAGCTGAGAATGGTTATGCCCTGCTACTCCTTTGCCAGGACAGAAATCTAGGGGACCATCTTCCTTACAAACTGGGTCAGGTCTCCTCCCTTGGAGTTCCTCCTGCTCTTGAAAGTCCTTTCTTTCTTTTCCATAATAAATTTATGTTTGCTCTGCTTAAAACAGCACACACACAAAACAAGTCAGTTGAGTGCTCTTGGTCTTTAGGAGGCCACAGCACATTCCAGAGCTATGCTGTATTACTGGCTACCTCTGTCATATCGAAAAGCAAATATAGAGTATTGGTGTGAATTTGGACAATAGCCATTATTATATTTTCAATTTTTTGATAGTATAGTTGCACATATATATGAGTAAACTTATATGACTATAAGTTTATGTTTTCACCTGAAGTATAAATATGAGCCTATATTTTACATCTTGCCCACTAAGCATCCTTTGTGCTAATGTGAGAAACAGCTTCCATGACTCTTAACTTGGGGTGTTTACCTTTGGCTTCGATCCTCTGACCACTACCAATCAAACAGTCCTTGATGTCCGCACCCTTCTCAATCACCGCATTGTTGCAGATGACGCTGCCCTGGATGCTGCTTCTGTAACACACGAGCCAACACAGTAGTCACATTAGAGCACCTAGTGCTTCATCACCAACCGCTGCCTGGAAGCTCAGGTTCTTCTCTTGGCTGAGAACTGCTGGTCAGTTCTGTGGGTAACTACGTCTCAAGTTATTATTGGATCACAGAATGGCACCAGGGAATTTCCGAGTGGGCCATGTTCATAATTATCCTTTCCAAGTCCTTGTTTGACTTCTCCCCATCATCTCCCTTTTCTTCCAAAGTGGGGACTGAGTCTAGGGCTTTGTACACGTTGGACAAACCCTTTACCACAGAACTATGTGTACCTCCTTTTGAGACAGTGTCTTACATAGTCCAGGCTGGCCTTGAACTCACTATGTAGCCAAGAATAACACTTAACTCTTGATCCTCCTGCCTCTACCTACTAAGTGCTGGGATTATGGGTATATGTAAACACCCCAGCAACCAAGTTCTTTTTACTTTCTAAAATTTATTATTTATTATTTGTGTGTGGGTAGATGCAATGGGGGGGGGGCACACATGTGTCACAGTGTGTGTAGAGGTCAGAGGCTAGCGTTTGAGAGCTGGTTCTCCCTGCAATGTGGGTATCAAACTTTGGTTAGGTTTTATGGAATGTGCCTTTAATCACTAGCCATCTTGGGGCCCAAGTTCTTTTTATTTTGAGACAAGGTCTTGCTATGCATTCCAGGCTGGCCTGGAACTAATGATTTTTCTGCCCCAGACACCCAAATACTGGGATTATAGTCATATGCTGTCATATCTATCTTCACACACACACAGAGTTTCTTTTGAGATCAGGTCTCACTATGCAGCTCTGGCTGTCCTAGAACTCACTATGCAGACCAGGCTGGCTTTTAACTCACAGAGATCTACTTGCCTCTGCTTATCAAGTACTGGGATTAAAGTGGTGTGCTACTATGCCAGGCTCCAAGCTTGACTTTAATTCTCTAGGTACCCAGGATCTTGGGGTATAATTTTCACTCAAATTCTCCTTGGTGGAGGGGTGGAGTCTGAGGCTGGTCCATAGACTCACCCATCAAGCCTTCTTATCTAGGACCACATGACAAATGTCATTAGGGCCTAGAAATTAAGGATTTTTCTGGTTGGGCATAGTGGCACAAATCGTTAATGCCAGCACTCAGGAGACAGAGGCAGGAGGCTCTCTGTGAGTTCAAGGCCAGTCTGGTCCACAGAGAGAGTTCCAGGACAGCCAAGGCTACACAGAGAAACCCTGTGGATGGGGGAGATGATCAACTATGGGAAAAAATCGTCTCCTACAGCTCTTACCACTGACTCTAGTTAAACAAAATATTATTCATTTAGAGGTGGGAAGGGAAAGATGTGTGTGTACACATTTTAATTATTTGTTTTCTTTGTTTTGTTTTTCCAAGTGCTGGGTTTAAAGGTATGTACACCACCACCTAGCTGAGTCAGTTTTTTTTTTTCTGCCATGCAGGTGCTAGGGATCGAATGCAGCGCTCTCTCTCTCCCTCCCTCCCTCCCTCCCTCCCTTCTATATACAGGTGTGTGTGTGTGTGTGTGTGTGTGTGTGTGTGTGTGTGTGTGTGTGTTGGCAGTGCTGGGAATTGAACTTAGGGCCTCATAAATGGTAGACAAGCACTCCGCCACTGAAATACATCTCTAGCACAAAAATGGATATTTTAAAAACCAGCTTATCTCAAGCCAAGGACAGTGGCTTGGGCCTGTTACCCCAGCTACTCAGGAGGCTAAACCAGAAGACTACAAGTTCAGGGTCTTCTTCGGTATAGAGGGAGATCAAGCACTGTCTGTACAACTTAGTGAGACTCTGTATCAAAATCAAGAAAAGGGGGTGGTTTGGGCAGTATTACTTGTAGCGCACTTGCTTAGCGTATGGAAATCCCTGGGCTAGTCCTTAGTACTGCCACCCTACCCCCAAATCAAACAAGCAAAAGCTCTATTTCAGAAAGACTGCTTTGTTCAAATGATGTTGCCCTTTACTCCACTCCACTAGAAGGCTGCTGTAGGCTCTAAACACTCTCTCCAAAGCAGCACCGTCTCTTGCTGTTTGAATTTAGAACTATCTCCCTGTCTCCCTGAAGACCATGAAGGGAGAACAGTCTTTACCAAGCAAGATCCAGGAAAGGCGCAAAGCTACACAGAGAAACCCTGTCTCGAAAAACCAAAAAAAAAAAAAAAAAAAAAAAAAAAAAAAAAAAGTGTAAAGAAATTGTTTAAAAAAAAAAAAAGAAAGAAATTGTTCTTATCATGTGTATGTATATATGTATAATGCCATGGCAAGTTTTGAGAGTTGGCTCTTTTTCTTTCACTGTGGGTCCAGGGATTGAACTCAGCCCCTCAGGCTTGCACAGCAAGAGTTTTTAGCTGCTAAGATATCTCACCAGCTGGAAAAAGTCTTTAATTTTTTTTTTTTTTTTTTTTTTAAGCCAGGTGGTGGTGGTGCATGCCTGTAATCCTAGCACTTGGGAGGCAGAGGCAGGTGGATTTCTGTGAGTTCGAGGCCAGCCTGGTTTACAGGGCTAGTCCAGGACAGGCTCCAAAGCTACAGAGAAACCCTGTCTCGAAAAACCAAACCAAAACAAAACAAACCAAACCAAAACAAACAAACAAACAAAAATCCCAAAAAATTAAAAAAAAAAAAAATCTGAGACAGGGTCTCTCTCTCTACATAGCCCTGGCTGTCCTGGAATTCACTATGTAGACCAGGCGGGCCCAAACTCAGAGATCCACTAAGTGCTGGTATTAAAGGTGTGTCCACCACACCTGGCAGAAAAAAAGTCCTTTTGCAAACTATCGCCAACAGTCATTACAGATATATGCTAGGTACTACGCTAAACACACCATATAATACAGCAATGAGTCTTTACAACTCTGGCAGGGCCAGAGAGATGGTTCCATGAGTAAAGGCACTTGCTGTGCAAACCTGAAGATGGGGGTTCAATTCCCAGAACCCATTTAAAGGTGAAAGGAGAGAGCTGGTTCCAGAAAGTTGTCCTCTGACTTCTATATGTCATGATAAATATGCCTCCACCCCAACCCCATCCCCACTATTCACACAGCACACACAATAATAAAATATATTTTGCTGCATGGTAGTGGCACATGCCTTTAATCCCAGCACTCCAGAGGCAGAGACAGGAGGATTTCTGTGAGTTTGAGGTCAGCCTGGTCTACAGAGCAAGTTCCAGGACAGCCAAGGCTGTTACACAGAGAAATCCTGTCTTGAAAAACAAAAACAAAAACAAACCCCCCAAATTATGGGCAACACAAAAAAGCAAGAACACCTTTTGTCTTAGCCTCCATCAGTTTTTTTAAAAGTATGTCCAGGATGAGAACCTTATGTATTCAATTAGAGAAAATATTTCTAGGTGATTCTCTGAATACCATTTTTATCTGATATAAAAATAGCATCCAAATTTTATAGATGAAATAACAGATTTAGAGAATTTAAAACATTTATTCTAAACTATGTAACTGCTGAACAACATATTCAAATTCAGTTCTGCCTGATACTAGAACGCATATTCTTTTTTTTTTTTTGAATGAGACAGGGTTTCTCTGTGTAGCTTTGCGCCTTTTCTGGAGCTCACGTGGTAGCCCAGGTTGGCCTCAAACTCACGGAGATCCACCTGCCTCTGCCTCCCGAGTGCTGGGATTGAAGGTGTGCGCCATCATTGCCTGGAGGCGTCAACACGATTTAAACAGCCCTATTCACACAGGTTGAACTTCAATGAGAATGCCCACACCCAGGAAGAAGTGCTGATGCCACAGGCAGGATGTTGGGCAGGATTCTGCTACACAACAGCCAGTCCTTGGTATAGCTCAGAAGTCTAGGGATGCAGCTCATTCATGAAAGGTGTTAGAATTTTGACCTGGAACCAAAATCTACAGACAATCAGCTGAGCATAAATGGGCACCCAAAGCACAAAAGCATGCAGCATGCAGAGCTTTACTGCTCAGATGGCAGCCCAGAGTGAAACAGGAAACAGGCTATCTATGCTATCTATCTCCATTCCTAGGGAAGGCCAAAGCCTATTCTAGGCTGAGCATCTCTGTGGGTGGTATGAATGGGACAAGTATTAGTTTGCTTTTTTGGCAGTCTCAGGATACATTCGGTGGGTGTTCCACAAGGTACAATCCAGAACTTTGCAACTTGTCCAAATTGCAAAGCATTACAGTCAGCAGTTACTGTAGCTCCATATCCTTTGGGAAATTCCCTACAGAGGGTAGGTACTAAGGAAAGTGCAGAATGCCTTATATACACGGGTTCCAGTGACAAAACAAGTCTCCACTTAGCCAAAGCAAAGTCCAATGTCTGAAGGTAGTAGCAATGTATGTTTCCTATCAGTGGTTAATTAAGATCCTAAAAGCATGCTCTGGAGCTAGGCAAGTGGTGGACAGACAAGAGCCAGTGGGCAGACAAGAAACAGTTAGTGGAACACAAGAAGCTGTGGATGAGGATTCCTGGATATAGCTGTGGGGTTGACTGATTAGAACCTCAATGATGTGGAGAGGCTGGAATGTTGGAATGTTGCAGGTCTAGAGCCTAATTACAAGTTATTTTGGGCTATCTTTAGTTCTTGCCCACTGCTGTGTTGAACCTAACGTCCTGTGACTAACAGATAAAAACCTTTGGAATGCATTAATTTCGCAAACCTGAGTTTCCAGCAAAGGGTTAAGGCGGCATCTAAAGCCAGTGCAGAGTTCTCCTGGTCTTACTGTAACCCATCTACCCAGTGTAGCCACTGACATATTGGAAACGTGTTTTGATTTATGCCTTTCTTTGTTCTGTTATTATAGAAAGTTCACAGAATTGTAACCTCATTGGAATATGTTTATTTGGGGAGACTTAAACCTATGTTCCAGGGCCATGGCCTCTCATATTTGGCTCCAAAATAAACCACAGCTTTATTCCTTTGAGTGAGAGCTGTTTCTTTTGTTGACAAGGCCATAATTAAAGACTACTAACTGGCTATACTGGAATCTGGATGTGGGTGGGAAGCATCACCGGAAGGAAGTGGCTGGAATGACTGAGGTCAGATTTCCACAATGCCCCACAGCCTGCTTTTCTTTTTCTTTAGCAATGGAGCCTACTTTATCGACAGTCTTATCTAGTCTATGTGTAGCTCGTGAGATCCGCTGGTTTTCTGTGTAGAGCCTGCTCTACGACTGGAAAAAGGAGGCTGACCAATGGGACACTGCAGGCTCTATGAACACTGCGTAGGCAGCTTTTTCCTGACAGTTTGTCTCAGCTGCTCTTTACTTTCATTGCAGATACCACAAACTGCCTTTTATCCCAGTACTGGGGACACAGAGGTAAACAGATCTCTGCAAGTTCAAGGCCAGCTAGGAACCCTATTTCAAAACAAAAATAAAAGCTAAAACAAAAACCCACCAAAAAAAATGAAAACCTCAAACCACCAAGGGCTGGGGTGTGACCCAGCACAGAGTGTGAGCCATGGGCTCTGTCCTAATACCACAACACACTCATGATATATTTTATGTATGGTGTATTAATATATCTAATAATTTTTTTTCTTTTTCTTTTTCTTTTTTTTTTCTGGCCTCAAACTCATAGAGATCCACCTGCTTCTGCCTCCTGAGTGCTAGGATTTAAGGTGTGTACCACCTTACATGGCAGTTTCTTATTTTTTGAGACAGGGTCTCAGACTGTAGTTCAGGCTGGCCTTGAACTCACTGTGCATTCCAGGCTGGCTTTACACTTGAGGCAGTCCACTTGCCTCTGCCTCCTGAATGCTGGGATTATAGACATGAACTACCACAATCAGCCCGTGGATGTTCCACCTACTCTCTCTACTCCTGAACTACACCTTCAGCCCAAAGATCAGGGATTTTACTAGGAGTATATGTAGTTATTTGCTCATGATAGAAGGGATAGAGAGGTAGGAGGACTATGTCACCTTTCTTAAGTTGCCAATTCTCAGCAAGACTGAATTTTTCCTGCCTGAGCCCCAAAAAGGTAAAAGAAAAGAACTGGGCCCAGCACCAGAACCAGTTTCTGCCTCCTAATATTAGCTCTCAGCTTGGCACTAGGGACTATGCTGTATTAATTCTCTTTCGTGTTCTCTGAGAAGCCACTCAGTGATGACTAAGATTAACGGAGACTTGGTCCTTAATTATTCTTGGTGGGCTCACATTTTAAACAATGCAGACCCTGGGAAAGTATTATGCTTCTTTGGCCAGGTATGCCACTCTGTACCATATTGTGTCATACCACACAAGGAAGAAGCCCTGAATGGTGACACAGGGTACCTCTAAATTCTCCACCCTTTCCTTGTTTTAAGTCTCTTTTCAGTGCTGGGATCTAGGGTGTGTGCGTGCGTGTGTATACATTTGGAGGCCCAAGATGCATGTAGCACAGGTTGGCCTCAAATTTGCTATGTAGTCAAGGGTAACCTTGACTTGAGGTCCCAAGTGCTGGGATTACTGGTGTGTGCCACCATGCCTGGCTAGGACCAGAGAATAGTAAAGTAGTAGAATGCTTGCCTAACATGAGCAGAGAGCTCTGAATTCAATTCATAGTGGCAACACATACATACACAAGACTTCCTTTAGTTTATTCTAGGGAGGAAAAGAATACACATACAAACACACTCTTGTGTGTACATGTGTGCACTTATACATCTGTGTCTGTGGAAGAGTGTACAGGTGAGCATGCACTTTTGGAGACCAGTGGTTGACTTCAGGCGTCTTTGGTTACTCCCTACCTTATTTTTATACATTTATCTATTTAGTGTGTACCATGGTGGTTATGTAGGTCAGAGGAGCTGGTTCTCTGCTTTTACCATGCCATTTCTAGGGATCAAACTCAGGTTGCCAGGCTTGGCAGCAAGCACCTCTACATGCTGAGCTATCTTGCCAGCCCTTCATCTTATGTTTTGAGACAGGATCTCTATTTGGACCCGGAGCTCACCAACTTTGCTAAACTAACCAACCAGTCAGCAAGCCCTCGGGATCCTTCCTGTCTCCATCTTCCCAGACTAGAATTTTAGGTGTGTACTGTTGTGACCAGCTTTTTAAAAGATTCATCTTATTTTTATTTGTGTATGCGTGCACACATGCATGTGCCCCACAAGTGAGATGGTAGCTAAGGAGACCAGAAGAGGGTGTCATTCCCTGCAGCTGGAGTTACAGGTGGTTGTGAGCTACCTGACATGGAACCTGGATATGGGGCAGGGGATGTTAGTTGGCACAATGTTTTGGATTTGATCCCTGGCATCACATAAATCAGGTATGGTGTTACATACCTATAATCTCATACAAAAAGAAAAAAAAAGGGGGGCTGGAGGGATGGCTCAGTGGCTAAGAGCATTGGCTATTCTTCCAGAGGACCCAGGTTCAATTCCCAGCACCCACATGGCAGCTCACAACTGTCTGTAATTCCAGTTCCAGGGAATCCAACAGCTTCATACAGACATTCTCACACACAAAACACCAATGCAGATAAAATAAAAATTAAAAAAAAAAGAAAAGAAAAAAATGAAAAAAAAAAAAAGCAAGCATTTTCTTTTCCTTCTTTTAGAGACAGAAATTCATGGATCTCAGATAGGCCTTAAACATTTTTTTTCTGCCTATTTAGGGTTCTTTTCTTGAGATAGCATCTCATTATATACTGTCTTGGAACTCACTCTGTAGACCAGGCTATTCTCAAACTCAGACCGGCAAGTGCTAGGATTAAAAGTGTGTTCCACCTTCTTCCTTTTTGAAAGGCGGCTTTCTGGTCTTCTTTCACGGCTGATGCTAGAGACTGAATGTAGGCTCTTGCATACATATACTGAGGAAGTATTGTACCACTGAACTTCATGCCCAGCACTGCTGTGGTTTTCAAAGAGCCAAGAGGGGCTATTTATCAAATTTGCATAGGCTTCCAAGGTATTATAGAAACAGGCAGGTTGTGCACCATGCACAATTTTAACAAGGTTCATTTTCAACTGAGCATAGCATTTTATGACTCTAATCCCAGCACTTGGGAGGTGAAGGCAAAAGGGTCAGGAATTCATCTTTAGCTACAAATTTAGTTGTAGGTCAGCTTGGGCTATATAGGGAAACCTTGTCTACAACCAAACCAACAATGTAATACAAAGGCTTAGGAATGTCCTGAATAAGGGGACTGGAAGCTGGGCCTGGTAGTGCGGGCCCATAATCCCAGCTCCTTGGGAGGCTCAAGTGGGAAGAGGTCTTTAAAAGACCAAGTTTAAGGCCTCCCTGAGCGGCTACAGAGCCGGTCAAGGCGGCTCGGGCGACTCTATTTTTTTTTTTTTTGGGGGGGTGTTTTGAGACAGGGTTTCTCTGTGTAGCTTTGGTGCCTTTCCTGGAACTCACTCTGTAGCCCAGGCTGGCCTCAAACTCACGGAGATCCACCTGCCTCTGCCTCCCAAATGCTGGGATTAAAGGCGTGTACCACCACTGCCCGGCCCAGACTCTATTTTAAAATAAAAAGTAAAATAAAATGTAAAGTTTAGCGGCAGCGCACGCCTTTGATCCCAGCACTTGGGAGGCAGAGGTTGACGGATCTCCTATTTGAGACCAGCCTAGTCTATAGGGCAAGTTCCAGGACAGCCAGGGGTACACAGAGAAACACTGTCTTGAAAAAAAAAATTAAATAAAAGTAAAAAAAGAAGATAAGGGGCTAGAGAGATGACTCAGAGGTTAAGAGCTCATATTATTGCAGAGGACTTGATTTAGGTTTCCAGCATCAAAACTGGATGGTTCAAAACCACCTGTAACTCCAGCACCAGGGGATCAGACTGGACTTTTGCTATAGACAGCATTAAACAAAAACAAACCAGGTTAGAGATGGCTCAGCAACTAAGTACATGTGTTGCTCTTTTAGAGAACTGCAGTTTGATTCCCAAAACCCACACCAGGTGGCTTACAACAGTCTGTAACTCCAGCTTCAGGGAATATAATTCGGTGGATACCTATATTCAAGTGTAAACACACACACACACATACACACACACACACACACACACACACACACACACACACGTCCCAAACCAAAACAAATAACCCAAAACAAAACAATAAGAACTGGGGCATGACGGTACATACTCTCGTAATGCTAGAATTTGGGAGGTAGAGGTAGAATGATTAGGAGTTCAGTCATCTTCTGCTATACATTAAGCTCAAGTTCAGCCTGGGCTATATCAGACGAGGCTCCAAAACAAACAAGAAAGGATACTGCTGTGTGGCAGAACCCTTGGCCTAGCATGTGTAAGGTCAAGGATAGAAAAACAAGGATTCAGTATGTGGGCCAGTCAGCTGAATGTATCGTGAAGGCTATGTTCAAGGGAATAATTAGAACGAGAAACAGGAATAGCTTGTTTGGCTTTGAGGGCTAAACTTGGCTAACCATAGACAGCATAGAAAACCCAGTAAAACCCTGACTTCCAGCTTGCTTATACTGAAGATGAGATTAGAGACTGTTTTGATGTCACCCACCTCATATGAAGAGGTAATACAGATGTAGTTTAGGGGGACTAAAGAGAAAGACAACAAACTAAAGCCTTGACAATTAAGGCTTGTTTTTTTTTGTTTACTTAGAGATTTGTTATTTTATATATGAGGGCTCTATCTACATGTACACCTGTAAGCCAAAGAGGGCATCAGATCCTATTATAGATGGTTGTGAGCCACTGTATGACTGCTGGGAATTGAACTCAGGACCTCTAGAGCCAGTCTCTTAACCACTGAGCCATCTCTCTGGCCCTGACAATTAAGTTTTGACTAGACTCTGTTTGTTTGGTGTGTGTGTGTGCCATTTATCCAGTCCCCTCTACCTTTGTCCCCTTCAATTTATTTGTGTTCCATTTATGTGAATGAGTGTGGGCATGTTTGTGTAGAGGTCAGAGGACAGCATGGATGTCAGGCCTTGCCATCTATCTTCTTTTAGACAGGGTCTCCTGTGGCTCTTTGCGACACCAGGCTAGCTGGCTCATGAGTACCTGAAGATTTTTGTCTCTGCTTTGAACCTTGCTGAAGGAGCACTGGGTACGGACAAACATGGGCTATCGTGTCGCATTCCCAGGGCTCTGAGGATCTGAACTCAGGCCCTCGAGCTTGCAGAGCAAGCTTTTTTACCCTGCCCAGCCCTCACGAGACTTGATCCTGACACCGGCTGTCACAGAAAGTGGCAGAAAATGAGAGCAATAAGCAGGTGTTTTCTCAGAACACTCTTGCCTACACCTTCCCCAAGGTGGTCCTATTAGCATGCCTCAAGCCCTGAGGACCTTGGGCAGGCAGCCAAGCAATGTCCACCAGACCTTTGCAGCCCATAGCTGCTGGCAGAGATGAGCACACTGTGAGTATGAGAAAGTTGCTTCTAGATAAACTCATGCACCACTGACGTTCAGTCCAGACATAATAACAGAAGGGCAATCAAAACTCGTGTCTGAATTTTAATTACTCTTTTCTAGTTGATCATAGGTGATTAAAACTCAGTGACCTCAAAATAATGGGGAAAAGTTCGTGTGGGACGAAAGAGATCCTATCTTATCATCAGATGCTAATATGCAGAATCGGGTGATCTCTCATGGCCTTTTTTTTTTTTTTTTTTTTTTTTTGGAGACATGATCTCCCTTTTAGTTTAGACTAGCTCTGAACTTAATGATTCTCCTGCCTCAGCCTTCAAAGTGCTTAGATTACAGGCATGAAACATCTTGTTCCAATTCTTTTTTTTTTTTTTTTTTTGACAGGCTCTTTCTAAACTTGGCTGGCCTAGAACTTGCTTTGCAGACCAGGCTGTCCTCAAACTCACAGAGATCAGCCTTCCTTACTGTCAAGTGGATGCTAGGCTCAAACTGGGCCCTTTGGAAAAGTAACTAGTGCTCTTAACTGCCATTAGGCTCTGGGGATCAGATTTAGGTCCTCCTGCTCTGAGGACAAGCACTTTACTAAGGTTCATTCCCAGACTCATCTCTGTCTGAACTGTCAAAGTAACTGTTTTCTCCAGGGTTTTGTTAAGAGTTAGGTGTGGCAGTACAGGACTATTTGGGCAACTGAAGGGAAGTTAAACCTAGGATTCCTGTCCAGCTGGCCCCAATTCAAGATAAACAAATATTCAACAAGCTCTCCACCCATATATTCAGCCCAGGGGAGCGCTGTGCTCCCTATCTCATTCTTTGGACACAGTGTAGTCAGGCTGACTTCTCACTATGGATCCTCCTGTCTCCACTTTTTGAATGCTGAGAATTTGCTACTATGATGAGCCAGTTCAGAGAATAAAAAAAATTTGCTTTTGCAACCTATGGTGGTGGCATACGCCTTTCATCCCATGACTTGGGGACAGAGGCAGGCAGATCTCTGTGAGTTCCAGGCCAGCCTGATCTACAGAGTTTGTTCCAGGATGACCAGGACTACACAGAGAAACTCTGTCTCCAAAAAAAAAAAAAAGCATAAGGGACAGAGTCTCAGTATGGACCCCTACTGGCCTAGAACTCATGACTACACTAGGCTGGTCCTAAACTCAGAGAGATCCACCTGCCTCTGCCTCTTCTGGGATCAAAGGTATGTGCCACCATGCTCACTTAGCAAAGCAGATTTTTGTTTTTTTTTTTAAGACAGGGTTTCTCTGTATAGCCTTGGCTGTCCTGAAACTCACTTTTGTACCAGGCTGGCCTCAAGCTAAGAGATCTGCCTGCCTCCTGAGTGCTGGGGTTAAAGGCTTAAACTTGTCATATATAACCCAGGCTACCCTCAAATTTGAAATCATCTTGCCTCTGGCTCCTGAAGTCCTAGAATTATAGGAGTATGTTACTACATTGGTGAGGAACCACACTTTTATTTGTTTTAAATACAGTTTCAGTGAAAGGTTTTTTTTTTTTGGTTTTCGAGACAGGGTTTCTCTGTGTAGCTTTGCACCTTTCCTGGATCTCGCTTGGTAGACGAGGCTGGCCTTGAACTCACAAAGATCCGCCTGGCTCTGCCTCCCAGTGCTGGGATTAAAGGTGTACTGTTTCAGCTAGGCAGGCTGGCTATAGCATTCCCAAGATCCATCTGTCTTCCCTTCCCAATGCTGATGTTAAAGGCACATGTGGCCATACCTGGCTTTTATGTAGGTGTTCAGGAATCAAATGCAGGTCCTCACAGGTACTGAGCCATCTCCCAAGCCCCAGTGGTGTAGTTTTTGAGTGTGAACTTTGTAGATGACAATGTTGTGTCACAATGTCAAAAGGGTGGTCATGTCTAAGAGTACAAATTATTTCTCAGCTGGGGATGGTACTGAATGCCTACCATCAAAGCATTCAGGGGCTGAAGCAGGATCCTTATGGGTAAAAGACCAGACTGGGCTACATAGCAAGTTCTAGGCCAGTCTGGGTTAAAGCCATAGTTTGTAGAGACGTGTGCTCTCGGAACACAGTATGGCTTTTATGTCCGTTCCTCTTACGCCGCTGCCTCCAGGAAGCTTTGGGGTATTAAGGCAGGGGAAAGTGACACTTAGGCACTGGGACAATGTCATGTAGCCTGGCAAAGGGCTCACTACTGTGGTCATCTTCATAAAACAGGACCCCAAAGGAGAGAAGCAGCTTCTCATAGGAGCACACTGCCCTACGTGAGGGAAGGTGCAGTGATGTTTTAAGAGTTCACGTCATGGAAGCAAAACCAAACTTTAAAGGTGCTAAGCTTCTTCCTTCCTGTCCCCAATGTGAGCCTGTCACTGGGTTGGGTGAGTCCACCAAAGCTCCCAGGGGTACCAGAAGCCTTGCCTCACGAAGGTGCAGAGGGAGACATACCCTTCTTCCACAATGACAGAGTTCATGAGAAGGCAATTGGTAACAGTCACTCTATCTTGTATGACACAGGATGAGCCAATGACTGAGCGCTTAATAGATGACTTATCTCCAACTTGTGTATCTGGCCCGATGAGGCTGTCAACTCCAACCTGCAAAAGGCAAATAGAAACCTTGTTCATTCATCTCAACCAACTACAAATCACCCTTCATCTTTTTGAGCTGGAATCTAATGGGATTTTTCCATAGAAACAACTTAGGGGGATGATTAGTAGCATTTCTCAAGACCCAAAGGTCAAACAGCTTTTCCAACACCACACTGGAGGATGGGCCCTCTTCTTCCAAGAAAAACAAAACCAAACCAACAAAGCAGACATATGTGTGTACTCACATATTTGTATACTCAGCTCAGGTTGGCCTCTGACTTCTTTTTGTTTGTTTTTTATTATTTATTTATTTATTTATTATGTGCATTGGTGTTTTGCCTACCCTTATGTCTGTGTGAGGGTGTCAGATCGCCTGGAACTGGAGTTACAGACAGCTGTGAGCTGCCATGTGGGAGCACCCAATGCTCCTAACCTCTGAGCCATCATCTCTCTAGCCCGTTTTTGTTTTTTTTTTTAAGACAAGGTTTCTCTGTGTAGCTTTAGAGCCTGTCCTGGAACTCACTCTGTAGACCAGGCTGCCCTCGAATTCACAGAGATGGCCTGCCTACCTGAGCGCTGGGATTACAGGCCTGGGATTACAGGCCTGCTCTGCCACCACCACCACCAAGAAGCCTCCAATTCTTATCCCTGCTTCTATTGTCTCCCTAGTATTGAATTACAAATTAAGCCAGGCACAGTGACTCAGCGGTGAACTCTCAGCACTTGGGAGGTAGAGGCAGGTGGATCTCTGAGTTTGAGACCAGCTTGATCTACATAGTGAGACCTGGGCTCAAAAAACAACAAAAACAACAACAACAACAACAACAACAAAAAAAACAAAAAAAACCCCCACCTAAACAAAAAATAAATAAAAACAAGTTTATACATGTACACTATCATGATAGATTCGCTCTTTTGAATAAAGTGCTCAAATTGGACATTTAAAAAAAAGGAACAGACTGAAAGCTCCTGTTCTAAGCCTAACACCATCTGGACTCTTGTTTATAGGGTCAGCACTTGACCTGGAAGTCTTTGTCCTCCTTTTATTCTGAGACAGGTCTTATGATATAGCCCAGGCTGGCTTGGAACTTGCAATCCTCCCATCTCAGACTTCCACTGCTTGGATTATAGGTATGTAATGCCATACTGGGCCCCAGGAAGTCTCTTTCTTCCTCTTCCTCCCATTTTTTGGGGGTGGGGGAGGGGCAAGATTTCACCATGTAGCCCTTGCTGGCTTGGAACATGCTATGTAGACCAGGCTAGGTGTAGACCTCCTGAGTGCTGGAATTAAAGGCATGGTCCACTGCCACCTGGCTCTCTCTTTATCCTTCTTATTGCTTTTGGAGACAAATTCTTACTATGAAACCCTAAACTTGCATCCAACTTACTATTTATCTCAGGCTGGCTTAGAACTCGTTTTTCCTGCCTCAGCCTCCTGTATGCTGAGGTTGCAGGTGTGTGCCACTACACCTGGCTTCAGGAACTCTTCATATTTGTGTAATACTGGAGATTGGATCCAGAGATTCATACATGCTGAGCAAGTGCTCTACCACTACACCATAACACCAGCCTTCTTTTTTACTACATAGCAGGTTCCAAGACAGCCAGAGACAGGGTCTTACTCCTTCCTTGGCTAGCATTGCATGTTCTATAGCTCAGTAGGCTTTGAACTTGTGATCTTCCCGCCTAAGATGCTCCAATGCTGAGATTATAGATGTACCACCACATCTGCTAGGAAGTTGTCTTCTTTTATATTTGTGTGTGTGTGTGTGTGTGTGTGTGTGTGTGTGTGTGTGTACATATGTGTGCATGCTAAGACATGCATGGAAGTCAGAGAACAACTCGTTAAGAGTCAGTCATTTCTCTCCTCCTAGCATGAGAGTACCAGGGACTGAACTCAGATTGCCACACTTAGCAGCATATAGCTTTACCTACTGAGCTAGCTTGCCTAGCACCACCATCCTGCCTACTAAGCCTGATGAAGTTTTCTTGAGTGAGACTCTACTATTACCAAGGTGGAGATGGGACTTCCCTGTGTAATGGTGTCTAGAACTGAAGCGTTCCAATCTAAATTCTCAACAAGTCTCAGTGCCCCTCAGAAGGTCCCGTATGTGTCCTGTTTATCCCAGCACTTACCAGGTGTCTGCTGGCAATCTGGGCTGATGGGTGGATCATTGACTCCTCTGGACAAAGCTCAGATAACAATTTGGGTACCTTGAGGAAAGAAGTTTGGTCTGTAAAGATGTGAAAACACCTAAAAACACCTTAGGCAGAAAGTCAGGGATGGGACTCTCAGCCAGTTGTGTCAGGTAAGGGAGCAGAGAAGCCTAGATATTCTTCTAACATTTCATGGGAAAGGAGGTCAAACGGGACATGGAATACCAAGAATCCTGCTCAGAATAATTTTGGGTTCTTCCTGCCTCCTGGACTACTGTGACCGTGTACCATGTGAAAAGAGGAGCGCAATATTAGATAAACTCTACAATCAGGACTGACCCAAAGAAATGAGAAAAAGAAGTTTACACCAATCTTGCCTAAGGATGAGAAATGAAAAGAAGGTTGATGGCACAAGGCAATTTGGCTACTAACCTACTTGCAAGGAACAGAGTACATGTATCTGTGATTCTCCAGCATAGACAACACAGGTCAGTTGTACAAACCACTGTATGTGGTGGCCATGCTAGCTGGGAGAGGTCTTATTAGCACTGGTTACACTGCCATGAGTTTTCCCTATAACACCCTAGTCAAGGCTCTGTGTGCCCATCTGCTGCACAGGCTAGCCACACACCAGAGGATGCCTTTCTAGCTTCAGCCTATTTATAAACCTGCTTCTAGACCTGAGTAAGAGTGGAAAACTGTGTTTTTTTATAGTGCTCTGGTTTGGGGTTCCCTTGGATTTATAACCCACCTACATTGAAGGCAGCTAAGGTCTGGAGCCGAGGTTACATCCACCATCTAGTATGAGTCCTTTTTTTTTGTTATTATTTGAAACAGGGTCTCTGTATGTAGCCTTAGCTGTCCTGCAACTCACCATGTAGACTATGCTGGCCTCCAACTCACAGAGATCTCTGCCTTCCAAATGCTGGGACTAAAGTTGTACACTACCACCCTGCCTACTAAGAGTCTTGAAGATTGAAGAATCCGAGAAATTTCACTTTCCAACAATATTTTTAAATATCACTCTACATCTTATCCTTCCTCCTACCTCAGTTATACCTCCCAGTGACACTTTCCAAAGTTCTACCACCAATAATGCCCATAGCTAATCTTTTTGTTGTTGTTTTTTGAGACAGGGTTTCTCTGTGTAGCCCTGGCTGTGTCTTATTACACCAAACTATGTGATTATACAATACTTATCTGCTTTGTTCTTTTTCTCTCCCCAGACAGGTCTTGCTATGCTAGCTAAGCAGGTTTTCAACACAAAATCCTCCTGTTTCTGCCTCCCAAGTGCTAGGGTTACAGGTGTCAGCCACCATGGCTAGCCTGGAACTTGCTACATAGTCTAGGCTAGCCTCCACTTTGCATGTCTCACTGGCGAAGAGCTGGGGTTATAGGAGTGTACCATCATGTGTGGCCTTGTCTGTTTACTTAAGGAAGTAGATATTATACCGATGTCCATCCTGAACCAAACAGCTCAGAAGCTAATCTTCCTGGAGATCTTAGCCCTTCCTTGACCCACTGAGTTCCTGTCTTTGGATTTTTCTCTGACATTCCAAGTCTTGCTAAGCTTCAAGAGTGAAGATTGAATGTTACCATGTCCCTAATGAGGACATAAGACAAAAAGCTCTATCTATTTCTAGGTCAGGAAGTCCTTGAGCCCATCTTCTCACCTGCCTGTTGGCTTCCATGTAGAGTCCCAGTGTGCTCACTCGAGAGCAGAGTCCCTCTTTCATGATGTGGACATAGCAGCGCACCTGTGATCTAGAAAAATCTTCCCACTTGTCTCCTCGAAAGGCATTCCAGCAGGCATCATAAGGAGCCAAAGTCAGAGTGTTGTCATTTTTTATAAAACTGTAAATATCTTCAGAGCAAACATCCAGAGTAAATAAATAAAAAAGAGAAAGATAGCATGGGGACACAGATTGAGTCGGATGTTTGTTTTTAGACAGATATATGTAGTGCTTGACCGTCTGAAACTTGCTATGTAGATTGGGCTGGCCTGAAACTCAGATCCCCCTGCCTCTTCCTCCTAGCTGAGACATAGTCAAGTTTTAGAAGAAGGTATAGCTAATAATTCTTTCTTCCCTTGAAACTCATCAATAAGCTTGGACCCTAAGGAATCCCACCAAAACTGAAAAAACCAAGTCAACTAAAAAAGGCAATGGATCTTCTTATATGCTTGAAATATTGTAAGCATTATAAAAGATTATAAGCACTATACTAATGTTTAAGAAGAGGTCCTGTAAACAAGGTTGGCTGACATTGTGATGCCCATCTTTAATCCCAGCACTCTGGAGCCAGAGGCAGGTGCATCTGTATGAGTTCAGGGCAGTCAAGGCTACATAATGAGACTCCATCTCAAAACAACAACAATAAATCAAATTCCCAAACAAAGCAAAAGCCTAAAAACAGTAATCAACCATTACTAAGAAAAATAAAATGATGACCTCTGTAAATCATGAAAGCACATAGCATGTGTACAGGTGACTACAGCATTTGGAGTCACTGCAACTATTCTATTTTTCTCTTCTTTCTTTCTTTCTTTCTTTCTTTCTTTCTTTCTTTCTTTCTTTCTTTCTTTCTTTCTTCCTTTCTTCTTCTTCTTCTTCTTCTTCTTCTTCTTCTTCTTCTTCTTCTTCTTCTTCTTTTCGAGACAGGGTTTCTCTGTGTAGCCTTGGCTGTCCTCGAACTCACAGAGCTCTGCCTGCCTCTTCCTCCTGAGTACTGGGATCAAAGGCGTGCGCCACCCCTGCCCAGCATAACAAATCTTAAAGGTCTTTCACTTTGTGGTAAGAAGACTGAGATCACAGAGCCGATGCTAACAGATGTCAGAACCAGGGCTGTGATACTGAGTCTGTGACTGCAACCACCATGCCACACTGTCATCACTGTGTGAGTTTAGAACTGGGGCAGGGACACAGGGATTTGAGGGCAAACAAGACATTTCATCTCCAGACACTGTAACAGAGAGAACAGTCTGGTTGGCCTCTGGTTGGAACTGTATACAATCACCTTCCATTCACTGACAGAAGGTGGTAGGTCTGCCTACACCTGAAGAACCAGGAAACTAAGAGGTGCTAAGGAGAGTCCGAAGACCTAGGGTCTAATAAGGAACATAGTCAAACAGGTTATAAACCAAATAATGGGTCTGGATGCTTGATCAGCCTATCCGTGAATAGTACAGGAACTACTGTCCAATCAGGTGCATCCAGAGTAAGGCCAGCTAACCTATTTTGTCCTTTAAACTAGACAAGTACTGGCTGTCTTAAGTGAGCATCTTGGGATGCCATTCTCTCCCAAGGTTCTCCCACCCCTGCCCATCTCACTGCACCAAACCAATCACCAACCTAATGACTTCAGCTCCTTTTTCTTTAGTTCCTCTTCTTTGTCTTCCTGCCTCTGTTGCAAGGAAGCGGAGGAAAACTGTTTTCTTACTAGGTATGGAATCAGTTCACTTCGGATAGAAGTGATTGACCTGGAAAAAAAGAGTGGCCAAATATGAGAAACCTCCCTGGATCCTTCTGGGTCAGAAACTATTTGTACTCAAGGAGAAGCCAAAGATCTAGATTTTCTTTAAAGGTTGAGCTGGGAATGAGAAAAATATAAGAATCCCTCTTCTTGGCCAAGTCAGAAAATAGTCTTCCACAAAGTTCCAGCTACATGGTAAGTATATGTATATACATATTTACACATGTATGCATGCAGTAACTAATTCCTCCTTGGTAACCACCCATGAGAAAGCAGACTATTCTCTTTGTGGGCATGTATGATGTATGTGTGCACACATGTGTCTGTAGGTGCATAAGTGCATGTATAAAGAGGCCAGGGGTTGATGTCAGGTCTTCCTCTGTCACTTTCCACCTCACTTTTTGAGAAAGAGTCTCTGCTACCTGGAGTTCACTGACTTAGGTAGGCTTGGTGCCCAGTGAGCTTCAGTAAGACATCTGTCTTTGCTTTCCATCACTGGGATTACAGACATATTAATGCAACTAACTTAAAACATTTAAAAAATTTTTTAATTTATTTTATGTGTACGGGTGTTTTGCCTGCACATGTCTGTAGAGGCCAGAAGAGGGCATTGGATCCCTTGGAACTGGAGTCACAGATGTTTGTGAGCTTCCTTGTGGGTGCTGAGAACTTAGCCCTGGTCCTCAGTGGTAAATGCTGTTAACCACTGAGCAATCTTGCCAACAAACACTGCCATTCCTTCCTTCCCTCCCTCCCTCCCTTCCTTTCTTCCAACAGGGTTTCTCTTTATGGCTGTCCAGGAAGTCAGAAATCTGCCTGCTTCTGCTTCTTGAGTGTTGAGATTAAAGGCATGCCCTACCATGCCTGGCCTTAAAAAAAAATTTTTTTTTAATGTATAGGATGTATAGGAGTGTTTTGCCTGAATATATATGCATATCACATGTGTGTCTGGTATAGGTAGAGATCAGAAGAGGGTATTGACTCCCCTGGAACTGGGGTTATAAATGGCTGTGAGCTGACCTGGGTCCTCTGCAAAGGTAACATGTGCTCTATATTGCTGAGCCATTCTTTAGTGCCACACGGGTCTTTTTGTTTTTCTGAGACAGTCTCATGTAGCGTAGCCCTGCTTCAAACTATCCCAGGCTGTCCTTGAACTTAGGATTCTTCTACATCTGTCTCCCAAATGGGATTCCAGTACGCATTTCCACTCAGGCCTGATTGCTTGTGTCCTCCCCCTCCCTCCTTTTAGTTTTTCGTTTGTTTGTTTGTTTTTATGGTTGAAGAGTGAATTTAGGACCTGCACACCTTAGGCAAGCACTAAACTACATCCCTGGGCTAGATTAACCCTGAATTTTGTATACTTTTCTTCCTATTATAGTCTTTAAAATTCTTGCCTGCATGTATGTGCACCATGTGTACATTGCCTGTGGAAGTCAGAAGAGGGCAACAGATCCCCTGAAACTGTAGTTACAGACAGTTGTGAGCTGCCACATGGGTGCTGGGATTTGAGCTTGGGTCCTCTGGAAGAGCAGCTAGTGCTCTTAACTTCTGAGCCATCTTCCAGTCCCAAAGTATCTTTTAAGTAGTTCGTTCTCATTCATATTCCCTCTCTCTCTCTCTCTTCCCCTGCGCTCTCCCCCATCCCTTAACTTTTTACTGACTCTCTGTGGAATTCACATTGTGCACCCTGACCCCACTCATCTCCCTGACTCCTTGTTTCCACCCCCTGCCCTTGCAACCTTCCCCATAAAACAAAATTTAAGAGTAAAACCAAAGAGACCAAACCAAACCAACCGACCAACCAACCAAACGCCAAATAAAAACAATTCTTGGCATGGAAGCTGTAGTGTGGACCAGTGAGTCACACAGTATACTCTTTAGTCCACATATCTTTACTTGTAAGTGTGCATTGCAATGAGTCAAGGGTCTGGTAAGTACTTAATTTTTTTTTTTTTTTTTTTTTTTTTTTTTTACCAGTGGTTTATAAAAATGTAGTTTACAGGCTGAGGATGTAGCTCAGTTGAGAGACTGCTCACCTAGCATTCCTCAGGCCCTGGGTTTAGTCTCTAGATCTTCACAAACCGGTGGTGGTGGTAGTGTATGCCTCTAATCCCAGGAGTTGGGAAGCAGAGGCAGGAGGGTCAAGGTTATCATCAACTAACATAGGTATTCAGGAACTCAAGGCCAGAATGGGAATCAGGCTTTATTTTTATTTTTATTTTTTTGGTTTTTTTGAGACAGGGTTTCTCTGTGTAGCTTTGCGCCTTTCCTGGAACTCACTCTGTAGAGCAGGCTGGCCTTGAACTCACAGAGATCTGCCTGGCTCAGCCTCCCGAGTGCTGGGATTAAAGGCGTGCAGCCATGCAGCCACCACCGCCCAGGGGATCAGGCTTTAAAAACAAACAAAAATGAAATAAAGTAACCTCCTATCTTGACTGTAGCCCTGGGAGACCCAAGACTACAGCCCAGGTTAGTTTCCAGCTTCTAGCAACCCTTCTGGTTCAGCTTCCAGACTAATGGAATTACAGGTGAGTGCTACTATGTCCAGGCCAGGAGATGATTTCTTAAGTTTTTTGTTATATGGAGACAGTGTCTTAATAGCTCAGGTTGAGCCTCTAACTGGCTACCCAAAGACAACTTTGAATTCCTGATCCTCTTGTTTCTACCTTGTAAGGGCTAGGATTACAGGCTTTGCTGTCATGGCTGGCTCTGTGGAGACATTGTTGTGAGAAAAAGTCTTACATGTGGTCCAGGCTGGCACAGAATTTAGGATTCCCTTACCTCAGTCTCCTTAGTGCTGGGATTGTGAGCATAAGGCACTATGTTTGATATTTATTTATTTCATACTAGGGGTTGAACCCAGGGCTTGTATATACTAAGCAAGCACTCAACTGTGGAATTATATCCTTAGATCTTTTTATTTTTGAGACAAGGTCTAACACTGTAGTCTAGGCTGGTCTAGAATTACTGGCCAATCCTCCTGCCTCAGCTTTCTGAATGGCAGGAATTAAAGGCATGGGCCTCTCTGCAAATTTAGAATTAATTCTTATCACTAAGTAGTTACTAAGAAACTTATATTCCATCTACTCAGAAGAGCAGGCTGCCAAATATTGTAAAGTTGTACTTACTAACGGTTGTTAAAGAATTTCCACAAAGTTAACTTCAACTTTAATATAATTATATCAGCTTAGACTGACACTGAGGGCAAGATCAGAGTTAATAAATATACAGATGATTCCTAGAGAGGAGCAGGGAGGAACTGGCCAGAGCTTTGGAGTGCTTCTTTATTTGCCCCTTTTGGTTCCCAGGAAGCAGCTTCTTTTTGATGGTACCACAGGATGTCAGGGTCTGCAGAGACTGCTCACCTGCCTGCTTGAATGCCATCCCCAGGGTCCACATAGTAGAGACAGTCAAGTTCTTCAAGTAGTCCTCAGACTTTTCCACACACATATAAGGGTATGGATGCCCAAAAGAAGGCACCCACTCTCCCTCTCCCTCTCCCTCTCTCTCTATGAGGAAATAAATAAGTTGAGTGGTGGTGGCCCACGCCTTTAATCCTAGCACTTGGGAGGCAGAGGCAGGCGGATCTCTGTGAGTTCAAGGCCAGCCTGGTCCTACAGAGCGAGTTCCAGGGCAGTCAAGAATACACAGAGAAACCTTGTGTTGAAAAACAAAAAAACAACCAAAAAAAGTAAATAAATAAATATAAAAAGGAAAAAAAAAGACAATAGGTTGTTGGGTCTAATGAATCCTTTCAAATTATTAACTTTTAAATTTATTTTACTTACCAACCAGTCTCTCCTCCTCCTCTCCTCCTGCTCCCTTCTCCCTCTTTAACGGGGAGAAAAGGATGTGATTTTTGGTACAGTGGATTTTTTTTTAAAACATCATTTGTTTACTTATCTACAGTGTGTGTATGTTCCCCCTTATCTGGGCCTGCATGTGTAAGTGTGTGTATGAAAGTTAGAGGACAGCCTTTAGAAGCAGGCTTTTTCCTTCCACCATGTGGATTCTAGGGATTGAACTCAGGGTTGGTGGCAAGTACCTGCTGACATGTAATATGCTTTTGACTTTTATCTAGCAAAGAAAATGAAAACAGGTGGGTGAGAGACTAGCACAGGCTTTCACTAATTAATTAGTATTTATCACACATCTTTTATACGTCAGTTGCTGTGCTAGACTTTGGTAAATGCTGTTTCTAATGCCTAAAGGAATTCGTTGAAGAAAGGGAAAGGGAGAAAAAGCAGGTCAAATAGACAAGTGCTAATGAGTTACAATACTCTGAGAGATGAGGTCTGAGGGAGGAGCTAGAGAGTGAACAGCACTAGAATCCTCACTGCTGCTGTGAGTGCCCGCTCTTTACCAGGGGCTCACTAAAAGAAACTCAGCATGCTGGCACAGGACCACACACACCCCGTAAGAAAGAAGGCAAGAGAGAAGCAGAGGCTGAGGGAGGTAAAGGAAATTACAAACCCTGGAGCTACATAGTTCATGGTCTTGTGTTATTTTTAAAAGATCAAATCAAACATCTTTGAACATTTCTGTGTAAGCTAGGAGTCCTTGTATTGAATTTCAATGGGATTTTTTTCTCTTGATCCTTTGATGGAGATTAAAAATTTCCATATGAATACAAGAATGAAACAACATTTATTCTTAGCTTTTTTTGGGAGGGATGGGGGGCATGTTTTCAATGCTCTACACAATATGGATAGCAAATATTTCTGGTCCCTTCCCGTGGAAAACAAGTCAGTTCTTCTGAAGAAGTAACAAAGCACACACAGCTGGAGGATTTTAGGACATCTATGGGTCAAACAGAACTGTCACTGCATGGGCAAGCAAGCCTTGGCACATGGTCCTATCAGCAGACACTCAGGGGTAAGTGATCTGAAAAGACATGACACTGTCCTGTCAGGTCACAGCCAAGTCTGCTGACGCTCATCATCAGATCAATTCCCATAGGTGTAGGTGGCCTAGCCACAGAGGTTGTTCACAGCTGTGCCAAGAACTGGTACAAGCAAGGCTATTGTGATCCATGTGGAACATAATATCTTGACATTAGGCCTAAAATAAAGGCTACCACCTGACCAGCTGGACACAATACCCCAAAGTACCCTCAGACCGCAGGGATGTACCACTGTACCTGGATGGGCTATATGATTCAGGATTTGTAACTCCATGTTCAGTTTTTAGTGCCACAGGTATATTGTTTTCACTTTAGTTTTGTTGTTGTTGTTTTGAGATAAGGTCACTGCCCTGTAGTCTAGGCTGGCCTAGAATTTGAAGTCCTCATGCCTCCACCTCCCAAGTGCTGAAATTACAGACATGAGTCACCATACCTGGCTCAATATACTTTATGTCAAAATTTTCTAATTTTTTACTATGTGCATTTTGACTTGAACAACTATGAGAGATGTGGGCAGATGGGGAAGGGAACGGATTTAGTGATGGGGGCCATTCTGGGCTGAGGCTCTGGACCACTCTGTTAGACTGCAAAGGAGAGTCCCCCCCTGGCAGACCTGGCCAGCAGTCAAAGCCATCGCCAATTTCAGGTTTGTCCTCAGAGCTGTACCACTTATTACATTTGCCAGATGTGCAAACAGCAAACAGACAGTTTGAGCTACATATGAGCTACAACAGCCAAGAGAAGGCTAGCTTTGGTATGAAACTGCCTGTACACCCTGGATCCTAAAGCCACCATTCTATTTGATAGTACTAAGAAAGCATTTCCTCTTCTTTTTAAGAACACTGGCTGCAAGTTGGGCAGTTGGCATACACCTTTAATCCCAGCACTTGGGAGGCAGAGGCAAGTGGATCTCTAAGTTTGAGGCCAGCCTGGTCTACAGAGTGAGTTCCAGGACAGGCTCCAGCGCTACACAGAGAAACCCTGTCTCAAAAAACCAAAAATAAAAACAAACAAACAAATAAAAAAACAAAAACAAAAAAATTGTGGGTTTAAAATTAAAAAAAAAAAAAAGTTGGAGAGAGAGTGCTCAAAATCTGTAGGCGTATCACCACCTTCCTCTTTCTTACCTATTTTCCATTAAGAAATCCACAACGTATTTCTTCAAGCAGTAGAGATGGGCATCCACGAGGCCTGTATGGAAATGTATTCTAGGGTACCTGTAGGAAGGACAGGAGAGAACAGGCTCATGATCAGGTAATATGGATGTTAGTCTATCATCAGGGAATGGGCTCCAGAAAGGTGGAAGGGTCAGAGCCATGATGCCTACATCCTAGCCTGGGGAGACCAACATGGTGGGTGCTAGTTTTTTGGGTTTTTTTTGTGGTTGTTCTAAAAAATGTGTTTTTTTTAGGCTTATTCATTTGATTTTTTGCTTCATGTATGTAAGTGTACCACGTGTATGCCTGGTGCCCTCTATTTTCGGAAGGGCTGTGAAGGACTGGTATTACAGTAGTACACCCTCATTTTCATCCTCCACAACTGTAGCTTCCTACAGTCCCATAATATGAAATGAAAAATTCCAGTAATCAAACAATTACAATTTTAGAAACATATGAGGTGAAATCTGGTTCCATTTCCCTTGAGAAATTCACTTTTGTTCAGTTTATCTAAATTCTTTTTTTTTTTTCTTCGAGACAGGGTTTCTCTGTGTAGCTTTGCACCTTTCCTGGAACTCACTTGGTACACCAGGCTGTCCTTGAACTCACAGAGATCCGCCTGGCTCTGCCTCCCGGGTGTTAGGATTAAAGGCATTTGCCACCACCGCTCGGCGCCATCTTCTTTGATGAGAGATTTTTTTTTCTTTCTTAAAAATTTTCATAAAAATCCACCTATCTGCCTCTGCCTCCTGAGTGCTGGGATTAAAGGCATGTGCCATTATGACAAGCATAATAGGATATTTTTGAAAGAAATATTTACTTATATAACTTTTATTACAGTACATTGTTATAACTGTTCTATTTATTTGGCTTTTCCAGACAGGGTTTCTCTGTGTCGTTTTGGAGCCTGTCCTGGACTAGCTCTGTAGCCCAGGCTGGCCTCGAACTCACAGAGATCTACCTGGCTCTGCCTCCCGAGTGCTGGGATTACAGGCGTGCACCGCCGCCACCACCTGGCAACTGTTCTATTTATTAATTTTGTTAGTTTTTGTTTTGAGATAGCATCTCACTATGTCACTCACATTGGCTTTTGTAGCAATTCTTATGCCTCAGCTTCCCAACTGTTGATATTATAGATATGCACCACCACACTTGGACA
This sequence comes from Onychomys torridus, assembly GCF_903995425.1. Taxonomy (NCBI): domain Eukaryota; kingdom Metazoa; phylum Chordata; class Mammalia; order Rodentia; family Cricetidae; genus Onychomys; species Onychomys torridus. The sequence continues at coordinate 131,650,195 of NC_050444.1, read as the reverse complement.
CTCAGATGTGTACACACACACACACACACTTTTTGAGATGGGGTACCCAAGGCTACGTAGTTGTGGCTGACCTTGAACTTCTGGTCCTCCTGACATCATCTCCCAAGAGCTAGGGTGTGCACCATTATTCCTGGGGCTTGCATTTATTTTTCAAATGTTGGGTAGAATTCACCAAAGAAGCCATCTTTTTGTTTTGTTTTGTTTTGTTTTTTGAGACAGGGTTTCTCTGTGTAGCTTTGCGCCTTTCCTGTAACTCACTCTGTAGAGCAGGCTGGCCTCGAACTCACAGAGATCCACCTGGCTCTGCCTCCCGAGTGCTGGGATTAAAGGCATGTGCCACCACCGCTCAGTGCCATCTTCTTTGATGAGCAATTTTTTTTTTCTTTCTTAAGGATTTTTATTTTAAATCATATGCATGTGAGTGTCAGTACGTGAGTATGTACACATCAATGTAGGTGTCCAAGAAGGCCAAAAGAGGATGTGGAGTTCCTGGAGCTTGAGTTATAGCAGGGAGTGAGCTATCTGTTCCTGGTGCTGGGAACAAACTCAGGTCATCTGTAAGAGTCTTAACCACTCAGTCATCTCTTCCTGCTCTTGATGAGACATTTCTAGTTATCATTTGATTTCAAAACTTGTTATAAGGTTTATTATGATTTTCTATTTCTTTTTGAATCGGTTTAGTCAGTTTGGAGGCAGTACATGATCTTTGTCATTATAACTACCATAACATAACAGGTCTCTTGTATGGTCTGAATTTTTATCAGCTTTCAGTAATTATTGTGTGTACACCATAATCCAACATAATAACTGATTCTGATTATTCAGATGAAAAAAGTGAGCCGACACTTATTGAACAGTCTATTGATGTAGATATGTATGTATGTATGTATGTATGTATGTATGTATGTATCTATCTATCTATCTATCTAACTATCTATCTATCTATCTATCGTTTCTTTTAGACCAAGCTGGCCTTGAACTCACAGAGATCTACCTGCCTCAACCTCCCGAGTACAGAGATTAAAGGTGTGTGCCACCACTGCCTGGTGTGTTAAAGTTTTATAACAGGAATTTTCAATGTGTCATGCATATATTCCTTTTTCCCCCCACAGTTTTTTGGTTTTTTTTTTTTTTAAGTGTATGATGTTTTGCCTGCACGTATGTATGTGTACCATGTGCTCTTGGAGGACAGAAAAGGGAATAGGATCCCTTGAAACTTGAATTACAGACAGCTGTGAGCCACCAGGTGAGTGCTGGGCACAGGATCTGGCTTCTCCCAGGACAACTGGTACTCCTAATCACTGAGCCATCTGAGCAGCCCCATGTAATCTTTAAAGAACTTTTATTTGAGTCGGGCGGTGGTGGTCCTTGTTTTTAATCCCAACACTCTGGATGCAGAAGCAGAACTCTGTGAGTTCGAGGCCAGCCTGGTCTACAAAGTGAATTCCAGGACTGACAGAGCTGTTGCACAGAGAAACCCTATCTTGAAAAACAAAATCAAATTTTTACTTATTTAAAAATTTTTCCATTTTATTATTTTATGTGTATGTGCATTTTGCTTACATGTACATCTGTGCACCATGTGTGTGCAGTGTCCTTAAAAGCCAGAAGACAAGAGTAGGATCCCCTGGAACTGGAGTTGCTGACACTTTTAAGTCACCATGTGGGTGCTGGGAATTGAACTTGGGTCCCCTGCAAAGAGCAACAAGTGCTCTTAACTGCTAAGCCATCACTCTGCCCACATATTAGTTTATAAAATTGTGTACTATGTATGCATATATTTATTTATTTGTGTGTATGTGTGCACAAGTGCTACAGTAAGTGTGTAGAGGTCAGAGGACAACTTGTGGGTCAGTTCTTCTTCTACCATGTAGACATAGGGATTAAATGCAGGTCATTAGATTTGGTAGCAAATACTGAGCCATCTTACCGGCCTTTATTCATAAATATCCTAATTGTCACTAACGTATCTATACTCACTTTAATTTAAATTTTTATTTTATGTGTATGGTTATTTTGCCTACATTTATGTCTGTGAGTTCCAGGCGGGCCTGGTCTACATAGTGAGACCCTGTCTCAAAACAAACAAACGACAAAACAAAAACAACTTTGTTCAGATATTCCCCATCTTTTGGTTTAAAGGTTGAGTAAATTTCTCAAGTGCTAGACATAAAATTATATTAGGTGTGTGTGTCTACTCTAACAAAGGGTCTCATGTAATCTAGGCTGACCTTGAATTCCTGATCCTCCTGTCTCCACCTCCCAAGTGCTGCAATTACACATGAGCCACCATGTATAATTAATGTATAATACTGAATGAAACACCTGATTAGTAATCACTTTTATTGCTTAAAAACCTCAAATGGGGGGTTTGGGGATTTAGCTCAGTGGTAGAGCGCTTGCCTAGCAAGCGCAAGGCCCTGGGTTCAGTCCTCAGCTCTGGGGAAAAACAAAAACAAAAAAAACCCACCTCGAATGGCTTCCTTTTACTTTTTTTTTTTTTTTTTAGGGGTTTCTCTGTGTAGTTTTTGGTGCCTGACTTGGATCTCACTCTGTACACCAGGCTGGCCTTGAACTCACAGAGATCTGCCTGGCTCTTTCTCCCGAGTGCTGGGGTTAAAGGCGTGTGTCACTTTTGCCTGGCTGTTTTCTTTTACTTATCACTGTTAGGGACCAAGATTTCAGGAACCAAACATGAACCATGGAAAGTAGTAGCTAAGCCAGAGAACAAATCATAAACCCACCACCCTCCCTTAGAGCAGTAACACCTGTTTGCTAACCTGAGGCTCCCAAAGATAAGAACATTCCACAGTCAGGTGCCATGGCAACCGAATGTAAAGAGCATTCCATGGTCAGGTAGCCTAGCAACAGAACAAATGGCCCCTGACCAGTCACCTTAGCAGACTTCTTGCAGTTGCACTACCTCCCACGTTCTGCACACCTTCCACGTCCCTTCCACATCCCTCCTTCCTGCCCCTTCTCCTCTTATGCTATATAAGCCATGCGGAGGAAAACAAAGTTTGGCGGCTTGATCAGAATCCTGTCTTGCTGTCGTCTCTGTCCTTTCATTCGCTCCCACAGGTGGGTCGCCCCCGTTGAACCCCCGCTGGCCGGGGCATATCACGAACACTTCGGTACTATGTCTCAGAGAAAGTAACTCAGTCTACCCTACGTAAACTTTTCTTTTCCTCCTTTGCAGGGGACCCAAGTTCAACTCCCATGTAGTTCTTTTTGGAGTGTTTCTTCTAACCATGTGTTCCCCCTTTCCCCAATATATTCAAGCCCTAAAGTCCCTGCTCCAAATGCCATTTCTACTCTAATATTTTGTCTTCTTTCCTGAAATTGTTAAGATTTCCCCCTAAACTTATAATACCTATAGACTCTTGTAAGAAAATTATGGCACACATATTCTATCCCACATTGTGTTTTCCTTCTTCTTTAAGGAATGACAGCTTCAGGCTTACTATCATATTATTCGCATGCTATCCAGAAAGGCAGGCACTTAAAAGGATGCATGTTCTACCAGGTGATGGCACATGCCTTTGATCCCAGCACTTGAGGCAGGTAGATCTCTGTGAGTTCGAGGCCAGCTTGGTCTACAGAGTTCCAGTATAGCCAGGGCTACACAGAGAAACCCTGTCTCAAAAAAAGCTAAAAACAAACAATAACAACAACAAAACCCCATACATTCCAACCAGAGATAAAGACTCAACAGATAAAATGTTGAGGGACTTCAGGACAGTTTTGATACCTTGATTTCTAACTCTAATTCCTGGGATCCTCTCCTTTCTTCAGACCTCTGTGGCCACCAAGCACTCACATGGTGCACATACATACATGCAAGCAAAACACTCATGTAAAATTAATAAATATAACCAATTAAAAAAGTCCCTTAGCTAGCTTAAGCCTGGTCTACTGTATTCTTCTCATCCTACGGTCTCTTCCAAAGTGATTTCATCCATTTCCATGTCTCAGTAATATCTGTATATTAGTGTTTGCAAAATCTCACTGTACTCTACAGAGTTTACTGTCTCAAAACCAAAACACTGAAAAAAACCACTGTCCTCTGAGCCCTAGTTCTCTGTCTAAAACTCCCTCTTGACATCTTTACCTCAAATTCAGTAAACCCCCAACTGAACTTTTGTTCTCTCCCACCACAACCCAGCGCCAGTTATTCATCCTAATGCTCAAAGCACAGCGCGAGACGCTCTTTGACACCTTTCTATTTCTTAGTCTCAAGGTTCTTAGACTTTACCTGCTACCTCCTCTAACTTATCCATCCCCTACCCCCAGTGTCAGGACTCTAGTCCACATTACCATCATTTCTCACCTGGATTACTACAGAATTCCCTTTTACCTGCTCTCTGCGTCTTCTTTACTCAACTCCAATCTTTCCATATAATCCAAGTTGTCTTTTCAAAGATAATTTGATCATGCCATTTCCCTCCTTGAAAATCTTAGTTAGGACTGTGGTAGGATGCTTTATTTATTTTTTAATATTTTAGATTTTTTTCCAAAGACTACAGTTATCTCCCTTTTTTTTTTTTTTTTTTTGTTATAAAAAGACATGGTCTTGCTATGGAGCCCAAGCTGGTCCAGAAGTCATGATCTTCCTGCCTCCACCTACAGAGTGCTGGGATTACAGACACATGCCCCTGAGCCTAGCTGCTACATTTTTCTTCACACTAACTGTGAAGCTCTGAAGCTCTCTGCCTATCTGGATGTAGGTCCTACTTCCAATTTTGTGAATCTGACTTGGGACTGTTTTGACCAAAAGACTGTGGTGAAAATAGCTATTCCAGACTTTCCTGTAACACACAAGACTAAGATGTCTCAGCTCTGCCACAACACACAAACACCTTGTCAGCTCACGTTCAGATATAGGATGACACCCTGACCCATTAATGTCCTCTTCTGACACATTTATTTGGCTTCTACTATACAAAGTATGATCACCACCCTCAAAGGAAGCATATGCAGAGCCGAGGGATGTTACAGACGTCACCACAGACGTCTGTCCAGTAATACTTAAAGGGAGCACGGTTCTCTCAATGGCAGGGAGAGTCAACCTGCTTCCTAAAGGAGAAAGTTGAGCTGAGTCTTGAAAGAAGAGCAGGTACTTAGTCACACCCACCAGGAATGGTGAAAGGAGCCAGAAATCATGGGGGCGCACGCCTGTAATCCCAGCACTCGGGAAGCAGAGGCAGGGGGATCTCTGTGAGTTCATGGCCAGCCTGGGCTACAGGGCATGTCTATAAACCCAGTACTCAGATGGCTGATACAGGAGGATTGTCACAAGTCCCAACCTACCCTGAGTTACATAGTGAGCTTCAGGCCTGCTCAGCCTATATGGCAAGACCCCATCTGTCTCTGTCTTTCTTACACACACACACACACACACACACACACACACACACACACACACACACAGACAGGCTATAGAAATGGCTCAGCAGTAAGGAGCATGTACCATTCCTCCAGAGGACCCAAATTCAGTTCCTAGAACCCATATCAGGCAACTCACAACTGCCTGTAACTCCAGCTCCAGGGGATCCAATGCCCTGTTCTGACCTCGGGCACTCATGTGCACAAAGCCACACACACAGACACACATTCATATAAAATAAATAAACATTAGAATAAAAAAACCTAATGTGGAAATCAGAGAATGTGGAAAGCAGCTCTCCATAGTTGTGTGGTAGGGCTGTAGTGTTGGATAAGGGTAGTTGTTAGAAGAAGGATGGATAGATAACTGAAGCCTAAGGAATTTGTGCTTTATCCTATAAACAGTGCATAGCTGTAAGGAGGAAAGACAAACAGAAACAAGGCTGCAAAGCCTAGAGATGGTGGAGTGAGGTTTCACCAGTGCAGAGGAACATGGAATAAAAAGCCTAAGTGAAGAGAGGCGGTCCTTGAACTACACACACTACAGAAACAGAACTGTAGAGGAACCTGAGTGATGGGGAGCATGCAGGCAGAGAAGATTGCCATCTCTAGATAGCCAGGGCTATACAGAGAAACCCTATCTTGAAAATCAAATCCAAAACCAAACCAAACCCAGACTAATAGTCTATATTGCAGATTTTAAAAGGTCACAAATGTATAGCTTCTACCAACAGAGATATGGTTAGTTCCCAATACTTTACAATCCTTGGGCTGGCTTAGCAACTAGCTTTTTTCTGTCGCCCAAGTGCTGGCATTAAAGGTGGGCCACCACGTTGAGGCGGTAACTAGCTTTGACTAAAGGAGGATAGCTTAAGTGACATGTCCCAAGTTTAAGGCTCCACAGACCTGGTAGCTTCTGTTCCCACTGTTTGAACCTGCTGATGGCAAACAAGTCATGGTGAATAACTAAACTAAAGGAGAAAGCCAGCTCCCACAGCTGAGCCCCTCAATACCTTCCTCAGTCCTGAAGTGGAGAGTGGGCTCTGAGTTAACAACGGTAGTTACAGGTCACAGCAGACCAACAGTCTCTTCCAGAATATTAGTACCAGGCACCTGAAAGCCTGAACAAGCAGTTAGAGAAGATGGCAGATAAAGGTTCCTATAGTGCAATGGAAAGCATCCTGGATCAACTCTGAATCAGAGAAAATGGCAGATGATATTGATACTGAAGCAATGCTTGAGGCTTCTTACAAAAATAAGGGGAACATACTGAGCTGTGCTAAATCTGAAGAACATAGCAAAAGGAGGTAGGGGAACAAGAGCAGAAACTACAGCCATCAACAACAGAGAAGTAGGGGTTGGGGATTTAGCTCAGTGGTAGAGCACTTGCCCTGGGTTCGGTCCTCAGCTCTGGCAAAAAAAACCCCACAAAAACAAAATAAAAACAAACAAACAAACAAAAAACCAAACAATAGAGAAGTAAAGTAAGGAACAAAAGCAAAGCAGAGCCAAGCGGATCTCTGTGAGTTTGAGGCCAGCATGGTCTACAGAGTGAGTTCCAGGACAGCCAGGGTTACAGAGACCCTGCCCAATAAACATACAAACAAACAAACAAATGCAAAGTGAAATAAAGAGAAAGAGTCAAAACCTTGGATGGAAGTAAAGAAAAGAAAAGAGGTGGGCCACCAGAGAAACAGGTCAGAAACGCAAAAGCAGCCGAGGAAGCCCCTGCTCTGTTCCAAACTTTAACAAACAGTTGGCATCTGAATAAAGACCGTACAGAGCTGGAGAGAGGGCTCGGTGGTTAAGAACACTGGCTGCTCTTGCAGAGAACTCTGGTTCGATTCTCATTCTCCACACTGAGGCTAACTACCATCAGTCCCTGGGGATCTGAAGCTCTCCCATGATCTCTTTGGGGACACATGGTGCACAGACATACATGCAGGCAAAACATGTGGATTAGCCCATAGCATCAAATTAAACAATGGCATTTCTGAGGAAAAGACCCTTCAGAGATGGGCAAGGCATCACATCCTTGTAATCTTTCTACCTGGGAGGCCAAGGCCACATCCCATACTACATAAGAACATCTGGATTCAAAACAGCCAAACCAACCCAACAACAACAAAAGAGCTTCAGAAAAGACAAGAAGCTGGTGCTCAACAAGCAAACAGACAGATAGACAGACAAAAGAAGAGCTCTGAGAGGGAACATTAGTGTAAAATCCTGGGAAATGAGATGCCAGGACAGTTTTCTGCAGGCAATGGACACCAATAATCCAAATAAGGGATTTCAAAGAGTTTGTGTCCATTTTTTGTTTTTGTTTTTGTTTTGGAAACAAGGTCTCGCTCTATAGACGGGCTAGCCTTGAACTCAGAGATCTGCTGTCTCACCCTCTGAGTGCTTGAGAATAAAGGCGTGAGCCACAATGCCTGCAAAATAATTTAAAAAGAAAGAAAGAGAGAGAGAGAAAGAAAGAAACAAAGAAAGAAAGAAGGAAAGAAAGGAACTCAGACCAGGGCTGCAGCAGTGGCAAATAATTTACAAAAAGGAAAAGCTGCACCTGGGAGCCTTTAGGTGGACTTGTTACATTTAACATAGCTGTGGACAGGCTTTTGAGGATTTTCATTCCTTTTGGAGATATTGAAAATATCCAAACTGGGAGGTGGTAGCACACACCTTTGATCTCTGCACTCGGGAGTAGAGGTAGGCAGATCTCTGTGAGTTCCAGGGCAGCCTGGTTTACAGAGCGAGTTCCAGAACAGCCAGAGCTACACAGAGAAAGCCTGTCTTAAAAAACAAAAAACAAACAAAACAAAACAAAAAAAGATGTGACAAAAAGACTTGGGAGAATTTAATAAATCGGGCCCTGGGTTTGATTCCTAGCATCATTGGGGGAAAAAGGGGACTCAATACGGTGCATACCTTTAATCTCAGCATTGGGAGGCACAGATAGGTGGATCTCTGTAAGAGTCTAGACTGTTCTGCATTGAGAGTTCCAGCTAGGGCTACGATGAGACTCATTTAGTGAAATTGTCTCAATAATAAAAAGGAGATAATTTGAACTGAAGGATTACCCAATATGCTAAAATGTAGTTAGAGGATATTCACACAGCTGGGTCTGAGTTGGATTAGCAATAAATACAAAGAAAACAAGCACGCAATGAAACAAAACAGTATTTAGGAAAATAAGAATAAGAAAGAAAAATGTTCAAGACTCAGCTGTGACTACTACATATAATCATAGTAATATAACCATTAAATATCTAGTTAATAATATGATTCCAATAGCCACATAGGAAGCTGTATGGAGTTTAAAAACAGGAGCAGGACCTACATCTTTAAGTTCCCGAGTAGGAAATCAACAGAAAATTTCTAAAGCTAAGAAATACCGGGGTGTGGCAGCTCACACCTTTAATTCCAGCACTCGAGAGGCAGGTGGATCTCTGTGAGTTCCAGGCCAGCCTGGTCTAGACAGCAAGCTCTAGGCCACTCAAAAGCTATGTAGCAAGACAGGTAGAACTTTATAGTTAGACCCTCTCTTAAAAAAAGTATACTCGCCGAGCGGTGGTGGCTCATGCCTGTAATCCCAGCACTCGGGAGGCAGAGGCAAGTGGATCTCTGTGAGTTCGAGGCCAGTCTGGTCTACAAAGCGAGTTCCAGGACAGCCTCCAAAGCTACAGAGAAACCCTGTCTCGAAAAACAAAATAAAACAAACAAACAAACAAAAAAAGTATACTCAAAATGTACATAGGTTATATGTAAATGCTATACCATTTTGTATACAGGGATGAGTATAGAGAGCTGTGATAGTGTGTGGATATGTATGTGTGCTTTCATCCATGCATCCTAGAGCCAATTCCTCACAGATATCAAGAGATAGGTTCCATGTATTTAATTATCTGAGACTTAAATAGAATGTAATTCTTCCCATAAACAAAAAGATGTAGCAGAATTTAATTAATAGGTATAAACATTTAAGCATCAGAGACTGTCTTGATTTTATTTCATCAACCCCCAGCACAGTATCTACTGTGCATAGTGGGTTCCCAATAAATGTTTCTTATATGAAAGGAAGAACGACAATAATAATTATAAAATCGACTCTCATCTACCTTACCTGTTTTTTTTTTCCCCTTCTGACCCGGAACTGATTCTATGCTATCTTGTCCTTTTCTCATTAACATGGCAAGTGATGCATCATAAGCTCTGAACAGGTCCACAACCTCATGTAAGGCAACATCTGTTATCAGATCGCAGCTCAGGACCAGCACATCTGTCTGTCAAATGAAGAGAGGAAAGTAAATATCACAAAAAATAATGACTCACATAAATCATTAAAGACAAGCACATCACAACTTAGAAACATACAAACCACACTGTATGTTCAAATCTTGTTTGAACAGAAAAAAAATAGTAAAATAGGGTTGGGGATTAGCTCAGTGGTAGAGTGCTTGCCTAGCAATCGCAAGGCCCTGGGTTCGATCCTCAGCTCAAAAAAAAAAAAAAAAAAAAAAAAAAGAAGAGTAAAATAAATGGGGTTGTCTTAATGGAATTGTGCTGGGGCAGGATCTGAAATCTCTGCTGCCCCCTTGTGAACCTTACTGGGCAGTCCTGAGACACTTCTGGCACCAGATCTTTAAGGATAGTCTTAAAACTATGAAAACTATTACACTATTTCCATTACTGGAAATAAAATCTTTTTTTTTTTTTTTTTAAGGCTTTCAAGACAGGGTTTCTTTGTGTAGCTCTGGCTGACCTAGAACACACAGAGATCCACCTGCCTCTACTTCCTAAGTGCTAGAATTAAAGGTCTGTGCCACCACAGCCTGGTAGAAATAATCTTCATAAAACAAACAGGGGCAAGAGAGATGGCTCAGTGGTTCAGAGCACTTACTACTCTTGCAGAGGACCTGAGTTTGGTTCCCAATACCCACATGGCTGTATTAGAGAGGATCTGACACCTCTTTTGACCTCCACAGACACCAGTTCACTTTATACACACACATACCCCAGGCAAAACACTCTGATACATAAAGTAAAGATAAATCTAAATTAATACCCGATTCTTTGCTAATTCACATTCTAGGTAGCAAACAATTACAATATAGTTTGAAGCATATACAAAGAACCCATTTAATCTTGTAGCAACATCATATAAACAGTATTGTTATTATTAACAGTACTGGTCTCTAGCTGGAAGATTTCTCTGGTTCTGCCTGGGCCCTGCAGTTGGGACGAATCTCTCACATTCACATCCCGCAGCTGCTTGGTCCCAAATAAACACACAGAGGCTTATTTTATTTACAAATTGTATAGTCTATGCCAGGTCTCTTGCTAGCTAGCTCTTATATCTTAAATTAACCCATAACTATTAATCTATGTATTGCCACATTTTCCATGGCTTTATCTGTATGTCATTACATGTTGCTCCCTGGACTTCGGGATGGCATCTCCTCCCTGCCTCTCCTTTCTCCTGTCTCTCTTGGATTTTCTGCCTGCCTCTAAGCTTCCTTGCCATAGGCCAAACAGCTTTATTTATCAACCAGTCAGAGCAACACATATTCACAGCATAAAGAAAGACATCCCACAGCACTTCCCCTTTTCTTTCTAATCAAAAAGGAAGGTTTTAACTTTAATATAGTAATATTACATATAATAAAAGTTATCAAAGCCAGGCAGTGCTGGCACATCCCAGCACTCGGGCAGCTGAGGCAGGTGGATCTCGGCAAGTTTGAAGCCAGCCTGGTCTATAGAGTGAGTTCCAGGGCAGGCTCCAAAGCTACACAGAAAAACCCTGTCTTGAAACAAACAAACAAACAACAACAAAAACCAGTTATCAAGCAAGAATTACAGTTACAGTATCTAGTCTATTTGTATTTGGCAAAAAGAAAATATTTTATCATCTATCCTATATTTGGGAGTCTAAAGTTTCCTATCTAATTTACCTTTTATCAAAACCAAGGAAAACTATAAACTAGTCTTCAACTACATCAAAGACCTCAGAAGGATATAATATTACCTAAGTAAACAGGAAGAACATTATAAGCAAATTTCAAAAATCTGGAAATGACAGAGACAGCTGGCTGCCTGGACAGCCACCCAAAGTTCCTCTGTACTGTTGGGGCAGCCATCCTTAGCCTACAGGCCTAGTCTCTCAGTCACTTTTTCCCGTGTCCTGTAGAATGTCTGACAGTCTCTTCTGTGAAGCTGAGGAACCTGAAAGACCATTTTTACCTTGTTTTGGCAAATTCAGTGGTCATTTTCTTATGGGTCCTGCATGTCCAGTTTATATAACATATTATCAGCAGTCCAGGCAAGAGCAGTTTCTTTGGCTATTCTTGCCAAGAAGAAGATAAACTCCAAGAGTGTCTTTGATGCCCATCCTCCTCTCTGAAGAAAATTGGTGCTGCCAGGAACAGACTTGTCTCACCCTTCTCCCTGCTCCTTCTCAGAGGTCACGTACAATAGCAGGAAGCACCGCCTCTTTGGGCCATATAGCCCAAGGTCATGGGCAGAGCAAATACCACTACAGGCCTCTTTTTTATGGATAGGAAAAGTAAGGCCCATTCCTGCAACCAGTGACTTAAATCAATATTATTAATACACTAGGCACTTAATAATTGATGAATGAGGTCCTAGGGATATAGCTCAGCATGTGTAAAGTTCTACATTCAGCTGGACAGTGATGATGCACGCCTTTAATCCCAGCACTCAGGAGGCAGAGGCAGGTAGATCTCAGAGTTCAAAGTCAGCCTGGTCTACAGAGTAAGTAGACCAGGAACTTAATCTGTAGACCAGGCTGGCCAGGGCTAAAAAGAAATCCTGTTTCGAAACCACCCCCACTCCAAGAAAAAAAAAAAAAAAGTTCTACGTTCACTCTCTACCAGCAAAATAAGAAAAAATGATAAATGAATAAATTATTAAAGAGTCTCTCAGCCTGAGCGCCACCATCCTCAAAACTCCTGCACCATGAGAGTGAACACCCAGGATCAAGTACAAGAGAGGAAAGATGAGGCAGAGTACCAGCAGCTTAGCTGTGCCCCACAAAGGCTGCGGGGGCAGAGTGAGGGACTGAGGACAGGACGCTGGGACAAGTCACGAGTCTCTGTGATCTGGAACCTCACCACCAGCTCAGAGACCACCAGAGACTTGACTGCCTACCTTACATTCAAGTCTGACTGGCCCTCTGCCCTAGACCTGTGGCATTCCACACTAACAGTTCTGTTCTCACTGTGGCCAAGTGTAATTCATGTACAATAAATCACCTTTCTCGCTGTCTCTAATCATTGAAGAAAATATTTTCTCATTTTCTTTCTTTCTTTCTTCCTTTTTTTTTTGGGGGGGGGGGTCTTTTTTTGGTTTTTCGAGACAGGGTTTCTCTGTATAGCCCTGGCTATCCTGGAACTCACTCTGTAGATCAGGCTGGCCTTGAACTCACAGTGATTCTGTCTCCCGAGTGCTGGGATTAAAGACATGCAACACCATTGCCTGACTAAGAATGTTGGAATTTCTGATTACCATACCAATAATTCAAATGAATTATGATGAAAACTACTGCGGGGGGCTAGGGATGTGGCTCAGTCATGCAGTGCTTACTAAGGATGCACAAAGCCATAGGTTCAGTTT
>NC_050444.1:131285540-131336682 GCF_903995425.1 Onychomys torridus | reverse complement strand
CTCGCTTTGTCCAATTAGAGCTCTGTAACCATTCGCGCCTTGTTTGAATTATCCAATCAGAGCCCTTTGACCAATGCTTTCTGCTTCTGTACCGCCGCTTTTTGCATATAAAACCCATCTCACCAACCCAGAGGCGCGCAAGTCTTCCGAGAGGCTTTGTCGCCCAGGTACCTGTGTTTGAATAAACCTCGTGCTGTTGCATCTGATTTGTGGTCGCTGCGTGCTCCTTGAGACGGGGGTCTCACCTGAGGGAGATCCTCCGGGGTCTTTCATTTGGCGAGCCAGCCAGGAGGCAGAGACCCTCTACTCACGGACCACCAACCCACCATCAGGAGGTAAGCCGGCCGGCCTCGGTATTTGTGTTTAAGCTCGAGCCGTCCTGTGTCTGTTTTGTCTCTGTGCTGTCTGTTTCTGTGTTCGAGTTCTGTTCCTGCGCAGCGCGTCGGAGGGACCAGGAAAGGAGGCGGGCAAGGTCTGCCGTGAGGCCGGGCCGCCTGATTGTAGTGCCGGGAGAGGAGGCAGGCAGACTTGTCGTTGAGGCCGGGCCGCCTGAGTCCCGCACTAGGGTATCTCCCCTAGTGTTCTGTATCGGGGTGAGACTGAAAGGGCTGACGAGCCCGGACTTCGCTCACCAACCCTGGAAGACGTTCCACGGGAGTCTTGAAGTCCCCTTTGGGGCACGGTTTTTCGGGGCCTCCCAGGTATCCGAGGGATACGTGGTGTTGGCAGGGGACGGAGGGCGCAAACCCTCCCAACCCCCGACTGAGTTCTTGCTTTCGGTTTTGCGCCGAAGCCGCGCAGCGCGATTTGTTGTCACGTCTGTTGTTTGTCTGTTTCTTGTTTGTTGCCTAATTCTCTTTATCTAGACACCAGAATGGGACAAACCGTCGAAATGGACCACCCTCTGCGAGGCCGAATGGGTTAGGATGGATGTCGGCTGGCCCCGAGAGGGCTCCTTTAACCTCTTCTTTGATTTCACAGGTTGAAGGGAAGATTTTGCCCCCAAACCCCACGGGCACCCAGACCAGGGCCCCTACATAGCCATCTGGAGATCCCTGGTGGAAAACCCATTTCCATGGGTCAAGCCTTCCTCCTAGGTCCCTCTACAACCCCTTTGGCTTCTCCCCCGCCCTCCGCACCTCCTGCGATTTCTTCCTCCTCTTTATACCCTATACTTCCCCGCAAAGAGGCTCTCAAGCCTTCTGTCCTCCCCCCCCGACCCCGACTCTCCCCTCATTGACCTCCTAACAGCTGAGCCGCCGCCTTATCGCGCGGCACCAGCCGCGCCAGCCGCGGGACCGGAAACAGGGACGCCGGCCATCGGAGGGGCAGCAGCCCCTGAGAGGATGGCAAACTAGCAGGAACACAGGGGGACCCCGGCTCCCTCAACCCATCGCCGGTCGCCTCGGGCCCGCCGGGATGACACCCCCCTGGAATCCAAGGCCTTTCCCCTCAGAGAAGGGCCTGGCCGCCACCTCCAGTACTGGCCATTCTCGGCCTCTGATCTCTATAACTGGAAAACAATTTAACCCCCCGTTTTCCAAAGATCCCGTGGCGTTAACCAACTTGATTGAGTCTATCCTAGTGACCCATCGGCCAACCTGGATGACTGCCAACAGCTTTTGCAGACCCTCCTGACTGTGGAGGAGAAGCAGCGGGTGTTCCTGGAAGCACGGAAGCTGGTCCCCAGCGAAGATGGGAGACTACCCAGCTCCCCAATCTCATTGACATAGCTTTTCCCTCACGCGCCCAAATTGGGATTATACCACCGATGAAGGTAGGGGACACCTACGTCTCTATCGCCAGTTGCTCTTAGCGGGTCTCCGTGCCGCTGCCAGGCGGCCCACTAATTAGGCCCAGGTAAGAAGCACCATCCAGGGAAAGGAGGAGACTCCAGCCGCATTCTTAGAAAGGCTAAAAGAGGCTTATAGAATGTACACCCCCTATGATCCAGAGGACCCAGGGCAGGCACCAGGATTATCCTGTCATTTATCTACCAGTCGAGCCCAGATATCAGGACTAAGTTACAGAGGTTAGAAGGACTGTCAACATTGAATCTTTCGGATCTGTTGAGGGAGGCAGAGAAAGTATTAACAAAAGGGAAACTCCGGAGAAAGGGAGGAGAGGATGTGGCAGAAACAGGAATGAGAGGGACAGAGAGACAAAGCGAAGGAGATCAAGACACTGGCCGCCGTAGTGTTGCAGGGCCAGACAGAGAGGAGTTAGGATGGGAAACGAAGGCGACGCGCGTACACTCACTTATGGAGAATTTTCGCCAATAAGACATCCAAAATACACTCCCTCGCGTCCACAAATGGTTATGCCCTTCCCGGCAGAGGAACTGTTGACTAAATATTTTTACCACTATTTAATACTTGCAGACTAGGTAGAATGCATACCTCTACTAAGTCATACTGCTCATCTCTCAATGCACTGAGGATCGCTAGTTGATTTTGAATACTGACAAACCTGGAGCGCCCCCCTATATCTCTCTCTCTCAATCTTGACAGCCCGAGAGAATCGGGGATAATCATATGTTCACAGATAGTGGAAGTTTAAGATAACTATCAACTCAGGAACAATTCTTCACAACACAATATATACCTATGAAAAAGGACATTTCTTTGTATGCGGTATTTGATACTAACTTGCGAGGCTAGAGAAGATCTGACCTTATTTAAGTTTTGAGAACTCTTACCGGCAGAGAATCTCCTATACAACGCCCTCTATTCTTCTAGAACACCAAATGTTTATTGCAGGATTGACATGAATTTTGCCCACTCTACTGAGATTGAGAACTTCTAACCATGCTGGGCGTTATAGGCAATAAATGAGGTGGCTCACGTGGTAGTGCAAAAGAACAACTGGGGCCCTTTAGCGAGTTTAGCAAGTATCTTGGAGTGGAGCTATATCATAAATCACTCAGATAATGAGAGTTAATGTATATAAGCGTGCCGGTAGCCCAGACGGTGGAGTTATATTGACATGACACCTCCTCATGAATCTCAATACAGAGAAGCCTGGGTCAGAAGCCTCTGTCTGCGACAAGTTTGTGCCAAGGCATATGCAGAGTGGATTAATAGAATCCTGATAGCGTCACGTGGTACAGCCTAATATTGGCTTATTGACTAACTGTAGCACATTGTTTTGCTACTTTCCAAATCCCCATACATCAATGCATTATTGACAGGAGTAGGTGTAATAAGCCTTAGTGATGGCCGGCAACCACTGCCAGAGAAACAGAATTGGTGCCTCCAATTAACTCCAAATCATCATGATTACCATACAAGTGTACCGACATATAGACATATACAACCTGTTTCTATATAACTGCAAACTAGTTTGAACCATGCGCGAAAGTCGAAGAGACACGGTATGCTACTTGGACCTCACATTGATCACCCGACACACAACATCGCATACACTATACACCGGCGTGACACATTATCGCTCCAGGGTCTGGATGTAGCTGCGTAAATATTAAATAGTGTATGAATATATCCAGAATAGCTTCTGGAGGCGGACGTGTTTAAGCTATTAAGCGCGACTGTGTGCAGCGCGTCCGCAAAAGACAATAATTTAAAATCGCCATTTCTTGAGATATTCTAGGATATTTGAGTGTTTTTTCCATTTTTAGACCACTGTTCATGAGCTACAACGAAGACATTGTTATCTAGAGAATTCTTACTATGAACTCTAATGACATGTTTAATACACACTGACTCCGGAGAGAATAGGTGACCCTAGTCGATCATTCTCTCAGAAGGAGAAATGATGCAGCGACTGAATGATTTTCTTTTATATTAGAATTTTTGCTCATTCACATGTGTGTGTACATACCAACCACAGATTCCTGTCTCATTCCTTCTCCTGCTCCTCTAGCTTTCCCCCTTAACTACCCCCAATCCCTTCCTCCTAAAAAAGGTTAAGGCTTCCCCCATGGGGAGTCAGCAAAGCCTGATACCTTCAGCTGAGGCAGTCCAAGCCCCTTCCCCTGCAACTTTTGCAAAGCAATGCCTGCACAGAACTGATGGTTGCCATCCATTTAATTGAAATACATTTATTTAATTGAAAGTATTAGTTCTTGAGGAAGAACTGCAAAGTTTTTGATGTTGTGCAAAGAGATACCATTAGTTATTCTTTTATATTCCCAGAAACTCCACCTTCAGCTTTTGTTGGTAGAAGTTGTAGACATGTAATCTCATACACCACTTTAGAGCCTAATTACTGCTTACATTCTATAATGCCCATGGAAGTGTTAAAACAGCAGATTACATAAGCAAATAATTCTATCATCATATAGAAACAAGTTTCACACAATGGAAGATTTCCCATATATTTACTGCATCGAAGTGTCTACTTAGATTTTTGCAATAAATGATATCAAGGGTGTTAAGCAGAAGCTTACAGAGTAGTACTACACAGGGCTCAATATGCAGCAATGATACTGTTTAGAAAAGTGGGAATGTATTGTCAAAGATCACAATGTCCAAGTTGTTTGTTCTAGCTTTATGAAGTAATTGATGAAGGGGAGACTCAAAATACGTTAAAAGTTATAAAACTTTGTTATTTTATGTTGACTGCCTCTTGAGGATGGAAGAAGAAAAAAACCAGCTGAGGGTGATATCAAGATTTTATTTGTTTACTTTATTCATCATATCTTGTAATACAAAAGGACAGATACAAAAGATACAAAAGAATATTGGTTGGAAGGCTGGAAAGATAGCTCAGCCTTTAAAGGCTTAGGCTCACAACCAAAAAGGAATATTGGTTGGAGAAATATAGTTTTGGTTGGCTATATTGATGAGTAGGCATTCATTAAGAAACTAGTCTGAGTTAAGCTAATTACCAAAATATGAATATTTGTCTCAAAGTAGCGTAAAAACTTAGGTGAATATGTACACAGTAGTAGAGCTGACGGAAATACAGAGTGAATGAATGAATAAATTAAAAACAGTATGAGGAACATATATTTAAAAAAATTGTAAATGGGTTATATATATATGTAAAGGAGCTGCAGGAGACAGCTCCACAGTTAAGAAAATTGTAATGTTCTTCTACAGAACACAAATTTGGGTCCTAACACTCACATTCCAAGGCTTCCACTGCCTCTATCTACATTTCAAGATAGTAATGCCATTCTTGATCTCTTTAACTTTCCACAGGCATCTGCGCCGCTTCTTTCAAGATGCCCAATCCCCATGCCATGTTAGGACATAATTGTATTTATTTTTTTAATTAGTGAACAAAAAATGGAGAGAAAGTTTTAAGTTGAGAAAAAACAAGATAACCAAATTTTGGACGATAGAAGTAAAAAGGGAAAGTTCTATAAATCTCAGTGTGGGAGAATTGGGATCCATCATTGCAGAGTATTAGTGGCAGAATTCCTTTCACTAGTGGTCTCTCCATGCAGGAGTGTCTGGCCTTCTTACGATGGGTTCTTGACATGTATAGTTTTATGGTCTGTAGAATTGAAAACACTCTGTAGGCACATTGGACTTTCATCCCAAGCGCCCCCCATGCTTGACCACACTTAGAAAGAGAAATGATTGGACACTGTCGAAAATTTGTTTAGATGGTCTGTATATAGAAGATTAATTATTCATAGTCCTAGGGCTCTGAGAACATAGTGTGGAAATTATTACTCTTTTTGATGAGCATTAAATTTTTTCACCCTAGAGATCAAATTTATATTATAACTCTTGAAATTTATATGAGGACTAGAAAGTTTTTGAATCAGATACTAACACTTTTTTTCGATCTCAGCATAATTAAAATTCGAAAATATAATTTTCCTAAAATTTAACTCTATATTATCTATAACTATTTCGAAACCCACAATGCAAGGTTAGTAAATGTTTTTATATGCTTTCTAAGGATACTAGGCGAAAATGCATACTTTTTTAGCTATTTATGTACTTTTTACAGAAGGTGGATACATGATCTGTTACTCATTAAATGAGCCCACCACCAAAGTTATGCCTCAGAAATAAATACTATTTATTAAGCCTGATATTTTAGTTTTCTTTCCCCATTTCCCCCACCCTCTCTTTCCTCTGTCTTATTCTGGCCATTTAAGATATATTGAAAACATTTATTTATTTAGAACTGTAACATAGATTTTATTGAATGATGCCCTTTTCCCTCATTGTATTTCTCTTACTCTGTGCAAGCTAGTACATTGTTTGGATACATTCTCAGAGTTTGCAAAGCGAGGCGCGAGTATACAAGTATAAATCCAATAGGGCGTGAACTCAGGCTCAGGGCGGTTTGTGGGTCTCCTTGGTAACCAGATATGTGTGTTGACTCAACCCCTATCTAGAATTCCTCCCGTACTGACGCCAGGTGGTCTGTCCCTGACATCCTGCTTATCTCTACACCTTTGCCTTCTAGCTGAATTCCTTCGTGCCTCATCTCACAAGCTGGGGAATTTCCAATGGCTCTTAGGGGGTTTGCACAACAGGGCATTGACGAAGGTTTGGCTGAGAACAATCAGTGTCCATCAAAGGGTTGAGCAACATTTCTTAATAGCTATCTGGGCTGTGGTGGGGCCATTCTGTTTCCTGGAACTGTCTTTTGTTCCTTACAAACATAGCATTACTATAGGGGTGTCGGGGGGGTCTTTCAGTACACATACATACACACATGTTGGCAAAACACATATACATATAAAATAAATAAAATAAAAGTTAAAACAAATACATAATCCAAAGATATAGGGATGAACAAAACCCAGCCCCTTTCCTTACTGAGCTTCTGGTTACTGGAAGCTTTACAGGAACTGATTACAGTCCAAATTCCTCAACGTGTTACTCCAAGGTTTGAAAGAGCTGGTCATGGTGGCACGCACCTACAACCTCAGCCCTTTGGGAGGTTGACTCAGAGGACAACAGTTCAAGGTTATTCTCAGGTCCACTGAAAGTTCAAGGCTAGCTTTGACAAGATGAGATTCTGTCTCCAAAGATCAAAACAAAACAGAAACTAGTAAACAAAACAGCACAAAAGGTCTGAATGTTCTGGCCCAGCCTCTTATCTCCTATCACATCCACCTGCATTCTCTTTATTGTAGTTATGTAACTTGCCACTCCTACACATGTTCAGAGTTCTCAAACTTTTACATTGTTGCTTGAATGAGTGTTTCTAAAACCTGTTTTTCAGAAATTCTACCAATCCTTAAAAACTCAGTTAAGAACTAAGAACATCTACAAACAAACCAGGAGTGGTGGCACATTCAGTCAGGATGTGGAAGCAGGGGAATCTCTTTGAGTGTGTGGGAGCATGGCCACATATTAGATCATTAAATTCCATGAACTGGTTGAACCTTGGGGCACCAGTCTGAAATCTCAGCTACTCAGAAAGCTGAGGCAAGAGGATTGGAAATCCAATGAACAGAGTTATTTGAAGGCCATCCTAGACAATTTACTGAGATTAGGTCTCAAAATAAAAATAAGAGAGAAATGTTGGGGCTTCAGAGATACTCAGCACTTAAGAGCATGAGCTGTTTCTCCAGAGGTTCCAAGGCTCATTTCCCAATCCCACAGGACCGTCCATAACTCTAGTCCCAGGGAATCCGAGGCCCCTCTCTGTACTCTATGGGCACTGTATGCACATGATGCACAGACATACATATAAGTAAAATGCCCAAACACAATAAATCTCTTTTAAAAAGAGGGCTGGGGGTGCAGAGTGGTGTGCAAGGTCCTAGTTTCAATCCCCAATGCTCCCCTCCACACACCCAACCTAAACTGCCTTTCCAAGCTGGCTATTATATCTATTCAGAGATGTAATTCCAACTATTTTTTTTTTTTATCTTTCCCATCAAAATTACCCTTTCTCTTACACACATACACACACATACACACACACACACACACACACACACACACACACACACACACACACACACGTCTGTTCTGGAGCCTCTATTGAAGAACTTGCAGGCCCTGCCTTCTACTTCATGTTTTATAAATACCTAGCTCTTTTCCTATGTTACAAGGTTCTCCGGGTCAGGGATCCTGTAAGTGGACAAGAATGTCCACTTCTTCATCAGGCTGCTTCACTTTTCTTTCTGTTATAGACATTTTCCAGTTTTCATCACACTTGGTCATCACCATGGTACATGGACAGATTATGCCACACCTATGCCTATCCCAGAACAACTAACATCACCCTCTAGGCTTTCTCCATCCATCAGCAGATGCAGAAGACCCAGTGGAGAAATCTGAGGTCTTGCCCTAGTAGAAAAAGAGTACTTCCACCCAACCTCACCACACCAGGACAGGAATAAGAAACACCAGGAGATGTTGTTCACTACAGTAATTAACCCAACCTAGACCAGTAGCCTGGTTCATTGTTAGTGTTCAGTAACTAATTACCAAATTTAAATAAAATTTAAAATTCTTATTCCAAGACAAGACCTTTCCTAGGCCCTATAAGCCTCCAGTCGGGGAAAGGACCAAGATCATCAGTTAGAGTTATTGCAGGAAAATTAAAACTTTTATGTAAAAAGAGAAATTTAGCTTTAATAGTATTTTAACAATTATTTTATGTGTGTGTGTGCCTACACATTATATGTGTGCACCATATGTACGCAGGAACCTGTGGAGGTCAAAAGAGGGTACTGAATCCCTGGAACTGGAATTAGAGACAACTGTGAACTTCTCTGTGAGCTCACCAAAGCCACGTCTTCTACAGGAGCAGCAAGCACTATTAACCACTGAGTCACCTCTCCAGCCCAAGCTTTACTAATATTTAATCATGAATTAATAGTAGCACAGGGGAATATGCTCAAAAATATTTTCCTAATGAGATACTATGGTAGATGACTAATAGCCCCCAAGAGATATCCAAACTCTAATCCCCAGAAACTATAAATGCTGTAAAGCAAGGGGAATGAATATTACAGACAGAATTAAAACTGCATGCCAGGCATGGTGGTGCTTGCCTATAATCTCAATATGCAAAAGGCAAAATCAGCAAGATTATAACATTCAAGACCAGCCTGGGCTAAACAT
Organism: Onychomys torridus; assembly: GCF_903995425.1. Classification (NCBI taxonomy): domain Eukaryota; kingdom Metazoa; phylum Chordata; class Mammalia; order Rodentia; family Cricetidae; genus Onychomys; species Onychomys torridus. The sequence goes on along the minus strand of NC_050444.1, from coordinate 131,327,668 downwards.
CAAGAAACTTGTTTCTCCAAGGGAAAAAAAGTTGAAATTTGGGGGTGGTTAACATTCCTAGTCAATTTACTTTAAAACAGGAAATGGACTAGGAATATGATCTCAATAGTAGAGTTAGCTCCAGGTTCAATACCCAGTAGAAAGAAACAGGTGGAGAAGATGAGGAGGGTTGCCCTAAATTAAGGAGGTAGGTCCTTCTAAATAGAGTTCTCAGAGAAGGAAAAATACAAACACAAGAATCATTATCACAATGATATAATGTGGAGGAGGGAATTACGATCAAAATATATTATATACATGTATGAAATTGTCAAGGACTAAAGCTATTTTTAAAAAAGCAAAAAGAGAATGGTACAACATGAAAAAGATTCAACCTGACATGCTATTTTTTATTTTAAAAAGTTTAAGTATTTTATGCTCTGCATATGGGTGTTTTGCCTACATCTATGTCTGTGTACCACAAGTGTGCATGATGCCCACAGAAGCCAGAAGAGGGCATCAGATGCCCTAGAACTGGAGTTACAATTGTAAGCCTTTGTGATGGGAATTGGACTCTGGTCTTCTACAAGAGCACCAAGTGCTCTTAACTGCTGAGCCATCTCTCCAGCCCCTTTTTAATTCCAGCAGAACAGGTGGATCTCTGAATTCAAGGTCAACTTGGTCCACAAAAAAGAAGCCAGGCCTAAACAGAAACCCTGTCTCAAAAAACAAAACAAGGGGTTGGGGATTTAGCTCAGTGGTAGAACGCTAAGGCCCTAGGTTTGATCCTCAGCTCAATAAATAAATAAATAAATAGATGGATGGATGGATGAATAAACAAACAAACAAACAAACAAACAAATAAATAAATAAGATGAAGGCTTTCCTTCACGAGCTGGGCAGTGGTGGTGCACGCCTGTAATCCCAGCACTAGGGAGGCAGAGGCAGGTGGATCTCTGTGAGTTCGAGTCCAGCCTGGTCTACAGAGCTAGTCCATGACAGGCTCCAAAGCTACAGAGAAACCCTGTCTCGAAAAACAAAAAACAAAAACAAAAACAAAAAAACAAAACAAGAAAAAACAAAACAAAAAGAAAAGAAAAAAGGAGGAGGAAGAGGAGTTAAAAGAGGGCACAGATCTCAAGTCTCCAAAGAAACTATGACTCTAGATCTATAAAAAGGCAGTAATATCCTTGGGTAAAGCTTTACTACACAGTTCAAATGTGCTCTGGATATATTACATCATGGAAAACTGGTTGTACAAGGTCCTAGATATCAGTATTCATAAGGAAAACTGGCTGAACCTCACATAGGTGATACTCAGCAGAGTTGGCTCTGCTAGCTTCTTTCCTGTTCATCACTATGGGGGTAGTGTGTGCAAAGACTGACTTCAAATTCACAATCTTCCTCCCTTCACATCTCAAATACTGGGATTACAGATGTCTGCCACTACCCTCAGCCTTCTCTATCCAGGATTTACCTGTATGTACATATATGTGTGTGTATATTTGTGCATATATGAGCACATGTGTGTTTGGGTGCCAGTGTATCCAAGTGCACATGGAGACCAGAAGATAACCTCAGGTGTGAGCCACAGAAAAGCTATCCATTCCTTTGAGACAAAGTCTCTCACTAGAAGACAATGCCTCAAAAAGTAAATGAACAAATAAGTAAATAAAATAATACCATAAAAACACAGGCACCGGGGTTGGGGATTTAGCTCAATGGTAGAGCACTTGCCTAGCAAGCGCAAGGCCCTGGGTTCGATCCTCAGCTCAAAAAACAAAACAAAACAAAACAAAAACACAGGCACCAAAATAGGAAATTATACAGAAAAAGAAAACTTCAATCTAGCCTGTATGTATCATGTAACTTTGTTGTGGTGCTGGGGATCAAACCACTAAGCTATTGAGTACTACCCCCAGAACTATTATTTTTTTCATTGACAGAGCCAGACAAAGGGAACAATAGAGCTACAGAAATAGACTTGATGAACCTTTCCTCAAGGAATTCAGACAAGAACAATGCTGATACAGAACATCTGTTGAACACTTAAGGATATGTTAAACACAAACAAAGCATGGGGGTCCATGCCTGTTACCCTAGTACTCATGAGTTGGAGGAAGGAGGGTTTCAACTTTGTGATGGTTTGAAAAAAAATGCCCCCCAAAGGAAGTGGCACTATTAGGAGGTGTGACCTTATGGAGTAGGTGTGGTCTTGTTGGAGGAAGTGTTCATTGTGGAGGTGGGCTTTGAGGTCTCAAATATGCTCAAGATATTACCCAGTGCCTCAGACCACTTCCTGTTGCCTGCAAAAAATAAGACTTTCAGCTCCTTCTCCACACTATGTCTGCCTGTATGCTGCCATATCCCGCCATGATGATAAGGGACTGAACCTCTGAACTATCAGCGAGCCACCTCATTAAATGTTCTCCTTTATAAGAGTTGCTGTGGTCACGTTGTCTCTTCACAGCAGTGAAAACCTACGACAGAAGTTGGAACCAGGGACTGCGGTATTACTGTGATAGTCCAGACCATGTTTTTGACTGGAGAAATATGGACTTTGGAAGTTTGAGTTAGGAAAGCAGCAGAATGCTTTAAGCTCTGTTTAATGGGCCATGCTAGTAGGAACATGGGAGACAGTGGTGCAAAGAGTGATTTGAACTGGGGGAGGTGGGCTGGCTCAAGAGATTTCAGAGGAGAAGAATATTAATATGTGGCCTAGAGACTAGTCCTGTGATATTTTGATGAAGAATGTGGCTGCTTTTCTGCCCTTACCCAAAAAGTCTGCCTGAAACTAAAGAGTTTTGGATTAAAAAGGAAATCTCAAAACAGCCTAGTATAGACTCTGTCATGTGGTTATTAGTGGTAACTCTGACAAAGATTTATAATGAAAAGGAGCAAGCTGAGCAAATAAAAATACAAAATGTAGGTGGCACACGCCTTTAATCCCAGAACTCCGGAGGCAGAGGCAGGTGGAGTCTCTGTGAGTTCAAGGCCAGCCTGGTCTACAAATTGAGTTCCAGGAAGCCAGAGCTTATAGAGGTAATGTATATCCTGTGCCATTATACGTTAGAAGTATGTGATCTGTTTTTTATTTTGATTTTACAGGGGATTACAGTTAAGAGATTGCATGAATCTCAGAGACTTTGAATTTTAGACTTTTAAGTAAGTTTGAGACTGTTACAGATTATAGGGACATTTGAAATTAGACTGAATGCAATTTTGCATTATGGTATGGCTAAAAGCTTTTGGGGGCCAGGGAGTGGAGTGTGGTGGTTTGAAAGAAAGTGGACTCCAAAGGGAGTGGCACTATTAGGAGGTGTGGCCTTGTTGGAGTAGGTGTGGCCTTGTTGGAGAAGTGTGTCACTGTGGAGGTCTCTTATATGATCAAGCCATGCTCAGTGAGACAGTCTATTTCTGGTTGCCTGCATATCAACATGCAGCACCTACCTCTCCAGCACCAAGTCTGCCTGCATGCTGCCATGTCCCACTGTGATGATAATGAACCTCTGAATTGTAAGCCACCCCAATTAAATGTTTTCTCTGTAAGAGTTGCCATGGTCATGGGTCTCTTCACAGCAACTGAAACCCTAAGACAAACTTCAAGCCCAGCATAGGATACATAGCAAGACTCTGACTCAAAAAAAAGGACATGTCAAACACAAACTTCATATAGATTACTTCATTTAACCCTTAAAAAATCATTGGTGGTAGGTACTAAATGTTATTATTTCCATTTTACAGGCAAGGAAACTGAAAACAGATTAGGTGTCTTGCACAAAGGCACACAACTAGTAAATAGCAGAGTTGTTTGTTGGGTACATTTTGGGGGTTAGTTTTTGTTTTACTGCTTATACATATATATTAGGCACATTTTTTTTCAGGGGGATAAAAAGAATTGAATTACAGAAACAAACATAGTCAATTCTTCAAGTAATTCACAGGCAAGAATGATGATTCCAAACATACTGATCAGTTTAGGACATAGCCTAGGCTAGCCTTGAACCACTACGTGGATGAGAGTAATCCTGAACCCCTAATCCTGTCTCCACTGCCTGCTGGCTGATCCATTCAACCATACCTGCTTTATGCTATGTTGGGGAATCTGCATATGGGAACCCATACCCACAGCCACCTGGACACTAGACAAGTGTGGTACTAACTAAGCTATACCTAGAGCCTACCTCTAATTCTTTTTTTTTTTTTTAATATTTATTTATTATGTATACAGTGCTCTGTATTTGCCCAGAAGAGGGCACCAGATGTCATTACAGGTGGTTGTGAGCCACCATGTGGGTGCTGGGAATTGAACTCAGGACCTGTGGAAGAACAGTCAGTGCTCTTAACTGCTGAGCCATCTCCCCAGCCCCTCTTTTTTGTACTTAACTTACATTTGTTTAATGATGGGAGGGGGCACATAGAAGTCAGAGGACAATTACTGAGAGTCTGTTCTCTGCTTCTACAATGTATGTGTGTTCCACAGATAGAACTCAGGTCAGTAGGTTTAGCAGCAAGCACCTTTATCTACTGAGACATCCTGTCAGCCCTCTTCCTCAAATTCTTCTCTTTTGTAAAGTCGTGAGGTTTTGTTTTTTGGTTGTTGTTTTTTTCCCCCTTGGGGACAGGGGTCAAGACAAGATTTCTCTGTGTAGCCCTGGCTGTCTTGGAACTCACTATGTAAACCAGGCTGGCCTCGAACTCAGGGATTCCCCTTCTCTGCCTCCAATATGCTGGGATTAAAGGCATGCGCTATCATGTCTGGCCTAGATTTACTTATTTCTACTTTATGTGTATATGAATGTTTGTTTTGTCTGTTTGTATGTCTGTGTACAATGCCTGAGAAAGCCAAAAAAGAGAGAGGCCAGGTGGTGGCGGCACACGCCTTAATCCTAGCGCTAGGGAGGCAGAGGCAGGTGGATCTCTATGAGTTCAAGGCTAGCCTGGTCTACAGAGTGAGATCCGGGACAGGCACCAAAGCTACACAGAGCAACCCTGCCTTGAAAAACCAAAACCAAAAACCAAAACCAAACAAACAAACAAACAAACAAACAAACCCTGAAGTTAGAGACAGTTGTGTGCCATCATGTGGGTGCTGAGAACCAAACCCAGTTCCTCAGTAAGAATAACAAGTACTTTTAACCGACAAGTGATCCTTCAGTGCCCCTCAAATTGCTTATGTACATTCTTTCACTTAATCCTACCATGGACCCCGTATAATAAGCAGTACTATTATGGCTCCCTACTTGAGATCAGAAAATGGAGATTACATGGTTACATTATCTGTAGAGGTCTTGAACCTCTCCTTTGAATTCCAGATTTGTTTATCCACCTGCAATTTTGTATCTACTGATCTCCCATTCCCAAAACCTGTTCCCCATAAGATCTTTCCCAGTGCTGCTACTGGCAATGTGATGCAATTTTTCCAGTCATTCAAGTAAAACCCCCGAGTCAACCCTGACACCTCCATCCCTTGCATTAATATCCCACACCCAAATTCACTGGGAAATCTTAGTCCTTATTTCAAAGCACCCAGATAATCCAACTACATCCTGGGACTTCTTGCTACCCTACTACCCTCATTTTGTTCACTGTTTAGTTGGTTTGTGATGGCATCTCACTAAGTAGCCTAGACTGGCCTCAAACTCACTATGTAGCTAAGGGTGGCATTGAACTCCTAATCTCCCCACCACCGTTTCCCAAATGCAGTGTTTATAGGGCTGTACCACAGTGTCTGGCTTGTCTTCTGAGACAGGGTCCTACTATGTAGCCCAGGCTGGCCTTGAACTTCCAGTGATCTTTCCTCCTGAGTGCTGTCATTACAGGTGTTCCTGACTATGCCCAGCCTCTCTTCATAAAACATTCAAGAGGCTGAGGCAAGAGTACCTTGAGATTTTAGCCAAACTACCCAAATAGTAAGTCCAAAGCCAGCCTAGACTATGTACTAAGACCTTGTCCCAATAAATCAAAAAGAAGACCAACAAGATGGCTCAGCTGCTAAGAGGCACTTACCACCAAGCCTCACAACCTGAATATGATCCCTAGCACCCCCACGGTAGAAGGAGAGAACCCATTCCCAAAAGTCCTCAGTTGTCTGTCTGTCTCTGTCTCTCTGTCTCTCTCTCTCTCATGACCACACACATGCATGCATGCACACACACACTAAACTAGTTGGATTTTGTCAACTTGACATAAACCTTGACTTATCTGGAAAGAGGAAATTCATTTTTTTTCCGAGACAAGTTTTCTATGTGTAGTTTAGGAGCCTGTCCTGGACTAGCTCTGTAGACCAGGCTGGTCTCCAACTCATAGAGATCCACCTGCCTCTGCCTCCCCAGTGCTGGATTTCAGGCGTGCGCCACTACCGCCCACCTATGAGGAAATTTTAATAGAGAAAATACCTCCATAAGATTGGCCTATAGGCAAGAATGGAGATATTTTCTTGGTTAATGGTTGATGTGAGAGGACTCAGCCCATTGTGGATGGTGCCAACCTGGGCAGATGGTCCTGGGTGTTGTAAGAAAGTAGGCTGAGCAAACCATGAGGAACAAGCCAGTAAGCAGCAACCTCCATGGCCTCTTCTTCAGTTCCTGCTTGCAGGTTCCTGCCCTGACTTCCCTCTATGATGTATTGTGACATGAAAATTGTAAAATGAAAAAACCCTTTCCTTCCTACATTGCTTTGGTTATGGTGTTTCAGTACAGTAACAGGAACTCACACACACACACACACACACACACACACACACACACACACACTCTTAATAAGTAACAAAAATACAATTAAAAAAGTTTTAAAGAGCCAGATATAGTAGTACATACCTAAAAACCCAACACTTGAAAAGGAGAGGCAGGAGGACTGCCTGAGTTCCAGGTCAGCCTGAGCCACCAGGCCCAGTTGCCGATAACGCTTTAAGAGCTCTCCTCTCTGAAGATTCTCTCACCTAGATACTAGGATTACAATGATAAAATCTGAGCAATCTCCTTTAACCCACCCTGGAACACATGCACAGACATGTGCACCTATGTACACACACACACATATACACTCTAATACATTTTCAAACCTCACCATTTAAGAGTCACTGTTTAATTTAGTATGACTTACTACTACTGATTTTACCAGTCCTTCCTTTGACAATGAAACCAAAGTCCAGAGATTGGATAATATGCCTAGGTAACAGGTAGGACATTGACCTTTAGCTGTGTTAAATACATTAGAGAGAAAGAATAAAAAACGGAAGATAATTAGGGAAAACATCAGGTTTGTCTAAGGGATTTCTGATTCATGTCTAAAAATCAATACTGAGTCATCAAAAACTCTTTAAGGAATAAACTATGATAACCAGGGATATAACAAGAGGCTCTACATTCCATCCCCAGCACAAGAAAAGGAAGAGTGGGTGAGACTACTCAGCTATATGTCAGGAAGAGTGAAAACCGAGGACAAGGAGGAAAAATAATGTTCACGCCAGATCAAAGTAAAGGTTGAAGTGTAACAAAAGGAACAGATGCACACGTCTTCAAGATTCAGGGTCAAGCCAAGGAACGAAGGAATGCTGAAGATGACTGGGGTTTTTCAGGTTGGCTAACTGGAAAGATGGCAATTTTAATGACAACAATCCTCAAGGCACTCGCTAATACTAATCTCTCTCAGTCTTTCCCCCACCCCGCCCGCTTCCTTCTCCTCTGAGCTAGTGTTTGAACCCACAGGCAGCATTCTGCCACTACCCTTCAGCATCACCTATTTCTGTTGTTGTTGCTTTTGTTCTTTTGGTTTTTTCGAGACACAGTTTCCCTATGTAGCCCTAGCTGTCCTGGAACTTGCTATGTAGATCAGGCTGGCCTTGGACTCCTAGAGGTCCTCCTGCCTTTGCCTCTTGAGTACTGGGATTAAAGGCATGCACCACCGCCACTGTTCCTATCTATTTCTTACATGCATAGTTTGCTTCCTTAAAGGGACTGGGAGAAAATGGGTTCCTGCTTTCTTTGTACTCAACAATAGATAATCTGTTCCACAGCTGACTCAGGTAGCTCACATTCTCCATTATAACAAATACAATTTTATTTTGCTACAAAGCTGAACTTGTACTCTTGATCCTTCTGCCTCTATCTTGAATACAGACATATACCACCATGCCCAGCTGGAGCTGAAGAAACTTTGAACAAACACTAGCAGTCAAGGACTGGGGACATAATACTTCAGTGAGGTCCTACTTTCAATTAACAGCACTAAAGACAGAACAACAAAAAACTAGTAGTAGATCAGTCTGAGTATGGTGAGATCATACCTGTAATTAAGAACTCAGTGGAAGGCTGAGGCAGGAGGATTGCAAATTTGAGGTTAGCCTTGCTACATATCAAGACGCTGTCTCAAAAACAGAGGTGGGGTGCAGCAAGGTAGTTTATCAGGTAAGGGTGCTTGCAACAAAGACTGATGACCTAAGATCAATCACTGCAACCCTCATGTGAAAGGAGAGAGCCAACTCCTGCAAGTTGTCCTGTGACCTCCACACATGTGCATATCACATGGACACTCACATACATAGAAATCCATACATAAAATTAATAAATGTAAAATTTTTTAAAGGGATGGGATATAGATTATTTATATCTATAGATATAGACAGAGCACACAGCATGCAGGAAACCCAGGATTCTATGCCCAGTACTGAAGAAAACTGGGAATGAATACCTGAGTTCAATCTCTGGAACCCATGAAAACATCAAAGAAGAAAACTGTTTCTACAAAGTTGTCCTCTGATCTTCATACATGAACATATATACACCCCAACCCCTCCCCACATACATTATATAAATACACAATAGTAATCACATTTAACAAAAAGAAAAAGTTAAGTGGTATAGTCAGTCAGGCGGTGGTGGGGCACACCTTTGATCCCAGCACTTGGAAGGCAGAGGCAGGAAGATATCTGAGTTTGAGGCCAGCCTGGTCTACAGAGTGAGTTCTAGGATAGCCAGGACTACACAGAGAAACCCTGCCTCAACAACCCAAAACATAAAAATAAAAAAAAATTAAGTGGTAGAATGTGTATAAGGATTCCAAGAGAAATATTAAATTCCTCATAGCATGAAGAATAACAAAGAGACGTGAGAACAAATGCTGGCCAGGTCCTTAGAAAAGCCATTGGGGAATGGAAATTAGCAGGATGTGGAATTGGGTTACAGATCCTGAGCACAAGACTTCCTGGCATGAACAACTCTATTCACAAGAAGCCCAAACTATCAATTCCTCCAAGCTCAACAAAGCACTTCATTGTTTATTTAACTGATAACTTAGAACAACTGCTATTAAAACCCACCAATCTTACCTATACCTATATATAAAAATATACATACAAACAAAATGTATATACCCACCAACCCAATGCCTTACCCAGTCCACTCATTTTCATTTGTTTATTTTTTTACCCACCCATTGCTGGGATGAGAAGTGTGTGCCACCACATCCTGCTATTCTTTTCCTTCTAAATGGAAATCTTTATAGGGAAGATGATAAAAGGAAAAACTGTAGTAAGGAGGTTAGGGTCAAGAAAAGGAGAAAGAAAAAAAGAAACAAACTCCAATAGCTCAGCTCACCCTCTCTGCTGGCCATGCAGCAGCTCTGGCAGAGAGGAACAGGTATGTCAGGGAATCAGATACCCGCCCTCCAGTAGGTCTTCTACAGCCTTCTCTCCAACACAGACTTTCCAAATCACTAACTCAGTCATTTTCTTCCCTCCTTCCCTTCTTTCATAGGAAGTTTCTTTTTGTTCGTTTAATTATATTTTGTTTTGTTTTTGAAGTCAAAGTCTCACTATGCAGCCCTGCCTATCCTGGAACTGTGTAGACCAGGTTGTCTTAGAACTCAGAGATCCATCTGCCTCTGCCTCTGCCTCTGCTAGGATCAAAGGTGTGCACCACTATCCCCAGCTCAGGACAACCTTTCTTTAAAACTCCTAAGCTAGGGGCTAAAGAGATGGCTCAGTGATTAAGAAAACTGGCTGCAATGGAAGAGAATCTGGGTTCAATTCCAAGCTCATACTGTACCTACAGATCCACAACTTCTTCTGACTTACACAGGAACTGGCTGGCGTACATACCTGCAGGCAAAAGACTCATAGTCAGCCAGATGTGGTGGTTCATGCCTGTAATTTTAGCACTTGGATGGCAAAGCATGAGGATCAGGAGTTCAAGGTCAGTTTCAGCTCTACAGAGACCCTATCAAGTGTGGGGGAAGGGAGGAAATTTCTTACATAAACTGTTTTTGGTGACACACACTTGTAACTCCAGGTCTTGAGGGTCAATAGGATTTTGAGGCCAGCCTGAGCACTTCTGACATTACAAGCATCTTATAAATAAACCCTACTGGGTTGGGGATTTAGCTCAGTGGTAGAGCGCTCGCCTAGCAAGCGCAAGGCCCTGGATTCGATCCTCAGCTCCAAAAAAAAATAAAATAAAATAAAATAAAAAAATAAACCCTACTTAAATATATATTAAATTATATTGCCTGTGCAATTTTATTTGAACGCACACTTACCTCACTAATATATCAAGGTGACTAAAGTGAGAAATATTCTGATTATTTATTACTAAAAAGGAAATTCAGCCTTTTAAAAAGAGATTTTATTTATTTTTATTTCAGGTGTATAACTGTTTTGTCTGTGTATACGCACTTACACCACATATATGCCTGTACCTAAAAGGCCAGAAGAGGGTGTTAGAGCCCTGGATCTGGAGTTTTCTAATAGCTGGTGCTGGGAATGGAACCTCTATCTCCTGCAAGAGCAGCCAGTGCTCTGAATTGCTGAGCCACCTCCAGCCAGTAACATAGAATCTTTAAAAAGTTTAATTATATTTATTTCACAAATGCATGTGTGCATGTGTGTATGTGTGTGTGAAGAGGGAGAGGAAAGACAGACAGACAGATACTACATCTTAAGTATAGAAAGAGGTCAGTGAAAGTCTAGCTAAAAATATTTTCTTCTTCTGCCATGTGGGACCCAGGCAATTAAGAAAATTAAATAACTACACAGAGACCAGTCTTTTATCTCTGACAAATTACTAATCACAGTAGGAAACAGTTCTTCTAATGAGCTAGTACTAATGTTCTAGTGAGAATAAAGCAACTTGACAGAAGCTGCCTTATTAAATACTTGTTAATTATAGGAAATTAAATTGTAATGGGGAAAGACCTAGAGTCTAGCTAGACCCCAGCAAGATGGATTCCTCAAGACAAAGTACTACTGTAGCAAGCCTCCCATAATGTCTCTCTGTTTTTTTTTTTTTTGAGCTGAGGATCGAACCCAGGGCCTTGCGCTTGCTAGGCAAGCGCTCTACCACTGAGCTAAATCCCCAACCCTAATGTCTCTTACTGATCCCAGAGAGACGGAAAATCCATTACCTGAGGATGTTGGGATGGGAGAGTCTATTCATGAGCTGCATCTCCTTTAGCAGGTTTGCTCGGTTACTGCTCAGCGTGTTCATCTTGAGAGCCATCACCTGACCAGAAGCTCTGTGTCGCACCTAGAAAGTCAGAGTAAGAATGTCAAGAGTCTCTACATGTAGAACACACCAGGATATTTTAGTACCAGTTTAGATGAAATAAATATTGCATTCTGGATGCTGATGCAGAAATGTGAATACATGGCCAGCTTGAGCTATGTGAGATATTGTCTCAAAAAAAAAATTACATTTGTCTCACTCCACTAATGAAGATGAATTTATTTCATCTAAGACCAAAATTGTTCTGACCACACTGAGCTGGTCAGAAATAGAATATTAGTCATATCATTTGTTTTTTTTTAATTATGTTTTTTTTTTTTTGAGGTGGAGGGGAGAGTTGGGACACAGGCCCCAGGTTGGCCCTAAACTTCTCATATAACTGAGGATGAACTGACACCTTATCCTCCTGCCTCCACTTCTAGGTGGGATTATAGGCACCAGCCATCACACCCAGCAAGGATCTGATTAGGCAGACCTCTGCTATGTATCTCTTAATGGCCAGGAACTCACTCTGTAGCTTGCCTAACCGTAGCTTCACACAACCTCCTGACTCAGCCTGCAAGTGCTGGGATTATATGCAGGAGCCACCACACCTGGATAATGAGTCCTTTTTTAAGGCTACTTCCTTAAGGCCAACATTAGTGACTTACAATACTAGAAGGAAACAGTCCATTCTGTATATTTTTATGTGTAGAGGGAGGGAAGAAATATGAGTAAGCCTTACGTAACAATGAGCTATAAAACTGTCTTTATAAGACACTTTATAAGGCATGAAAATGATATACTTTCAGCTTACACTAAGCATCATAAAAAATGTATCTCTAAGGGAAAAAAACAGGGCTGGGCATAGCTCAAATGTAGAGTATTGCACTCATCATGCACAAAGCCCTATGTTTAACCCTAGTACATTGGACATATGAGCATCCATGCACACACACACACACACACACACACACACACACACACACACACGGTAGGGGTCAGAGAGAGAAGTTAAACATAAAAAGAAGTCAGTGAATCTTTTAGAGCATATATTGTAGTAACACAACCCAGAACACTTGATAATAATGTAAATACTCAAGTTGGATACAATAAACACAGGTCAAACCACTCACAATATTATCCATACACACAATGGAAAGTCTATTCCTAGGAGCAGATGCCCACTACAGAATTCATTTCATTTTATTCACGGAAATTATTTCCTCATTTCAAAGCATACACTTCAGAGGTTTTATTTTAAAAATTGTCATACTAGACCAGGAGTGGTGGTGCACACCTTTAGTCCCAGCACTATGGAGACAGAGGCAGAGTTCAGTTCCCAGGTTCTATGTTGGATGGCTCACAACCATCAGGGGGATCTGATGTCTCTGGCCTCCATGAGCACCTGCACTCACATGTACATACCCATACACAGACATAGATGCACATGAGTTAAAATAAAATCTTTTTTGTTTTGTTTTGTTTTTTCGAGACAGGGTTTCTCTGTGTAGCTTTGCGCCTTTTTCCTGGAACTCACTTGGTAGCCCAGGCTGGCCTTGAACTCACAGAGATCAGCCTGGCTCTGCTTCCCAAGTGCTGGGATTAAAGGCGTGCGCCACCAGCACCCAGCAGAACAAAATCTTTTCAAAAAAATTAATTAATTAATTCTGGGCCAATGTGGTGGCTCAGTGGGTAAAATCCTTAATGCCAAACTTAACGATCTGAATTCAATTCCTAGGACCCACATAGAGGAAGGAAAGCACATGTTCCCACAAGTTGTACAGGCGCACCCACACACACAATCAATCAATAAATGTAAATTTTTAAATTTAATTCAGAAGTAGTACAGCAGGGACTTGCAATGCAAAGCTATTGTCCTTCTGTGAACTTCAGGAGTATCGCTTTACATCTACTTTAGTCTTCACCCTCTAAAGGCTCAATGGAATAACAATAACTCGAACTGTTTCACTTATCCGTTAATACAGGACATAGCACAGCTTATCTTGTACTTAAAGCAGTGATGGTTCGCAGTGGCCACAGCAGAAGAGAGAAGCTGGAAAGCTACAGAAGCCACAGCCAACAAACAGAGGCAAGATGTTGGCAGACCTTCCCCTCATCTAGATCCTCCTAGAGATTTGGAAGGCAGCTCTCTTCTCAGTGCCTCACTGAGCCTGTTGTCATGTGTCCCGTGATTGATGAAAGGGAAGCGGCTTCCCTTTCTAGATCCTGTGTGGATAAGTTAAAAGAGATCTTTATATACAAAGATCTCACTGGCAGTATTTTTCCAGCACCATTTACAGAAAGTATCTGTATTTTAGTGGGGCTTTCCATCTCCTGCCACTTTTCCCCTCCCACCATCTGAAAACTGGTGCTCCTGAGATTTATTTTTATTTTATTTATTTATTTATTTGTTTTTGTTTGTTTGTTTGTTTAGGTTTTTCAAAACAGGGTTTCTCTGTGTAGTTTTGGTGCCTGTCCTGGATCTTGCTCTGTAGACGAGGCTGACCTCAAACTCACAGAGATCTGCCTGGCTCTGCCTCCCTAGTGCTGGGATTAAAGCCTATGCCATCACTGCCCGGCCTTGTGCTATCATTTTTGAAACAGAGTCTTGTTATACAGTCCTGACTGGACTGGCACTCATCATGGAGCCCAGAATGATCTCCAACTTGCACGGAGTACTGGACGATAAGCATGTGCCACCATATCTTGGTTCACTTTAAGTTTTTTTTCCTCGTTTTTCAGGTCAGGGTTTTTCTGTGTAGTCCTGGCTATCCTGACCAGCTGGCCTCTAACTCAGAGATCCACCTGCCTCTACCTCCCAGTGCTGGGATTAAAGGTGTGCACCACCACTACCCAGCACACACTGAATTTTTAACAAAATGTTCAATTCTAAGAATATTTAATTAATCACAGTACTCAGGAGGCAGAGGCAGGCTGATCTTTAAGTCTGAGGCCAGCCTGGTCTACAGAGTAGGCTCCAAGACAGCCAGCCAGGGCTACACAGAGAAACCCTGTCTCAAAAAATAAAACAAACAAACAAAAAAGAATATTTGATAATAAAGTGAGTAACATTCAGGGATAAGTAATTTGTCTTCCTTTTTTCCTCTACAGCTCTAGACCAACATGACCTTGAGTTTACAGATGTGCCTGTCTCTGCCTCCCAAGGGCTGGGGTTCAAGATGAAGTGCCGCTCGCTCTTTCTTTAAAATTTATTTTGGCTAGGTGGTGCACACCTTTAATCCCAGTACTCAGAAAGCAGAGGCAGGTGGATATCTGTGGCCAGCCTAGTCTACATATCCAGGGCCGGGGCCACATAATAGAAAGTTTATCTTAAAAAACATTTTTAAGGTATATTTATTTTCTTGTATGAGTGTTTTGCCCACATGCATTTATGTGTACCACGTGCATACCTGGTTGTCTGAAGAGTTCAAAAGAGGGCCTCAGATATCCCGAAACTGGAGTTAGGCATGGTTGTGAGCCACATGTGGGTGGGTCCTGGGAATTGACCCCAGTCTCTACAAGAGCAACTGGTGCTCCTAACTGCTATGCCATCTCACCAGCCCAACCCCCACTTTCTAAGACAGCTTTACTATATAGTCCTGGCTACCCTAAAACTCAATATGTACACCAGGGGCGCCTAAACTCAAAGAGATCCTCCTACCCCTGCATCCCTGGTATAAGGCATGTGCCACAACACCCAACCCAAGTTAGTCTTAAACCTCTGGGGTTCAATTTTTCTTTCTTTCTTTCTTTTTTTTTTTTTTTTTGGTTTTTCAAGATAGGGTTTCTCTGTGTAGTTTTATTGCCTGTCCTGGATCTCATTCTATAAACCAGGCTGGCCTCGAACTCACAGAGATCTGCCTGGCTCTGCCTCACGGCTCTGCCTCCCGAGTGCTGAGATTAAAGGCATGCACCACCACCGCCCGGCATCAAGTGATCTTATTTCATCATTTCAAGGGTTGATGCTATAAATTTTAATGTGTATTACCAGACCTGGCTTTATTTTACATTTCTTTATTTAATGTATGCATGTATGTGTACACAAACAAATAAACCCACACAGGTGGAAGTCAGCGGACATCTTTCAGAAGTCAGTCCTCTCCTTTCACCATGTGGGGCCTTTTTTATCAGTTTATCAGGCTTGGCAGCAAGTGCCTTTATCTGACGAGCCAACTCCCCAGACCTATTTACCTTTTCATTTATTCATTTTCTTACAGTGTCAGGGAACAAAACTAGGACTTTTCACATGTTAGGTAAGTATTCTACCATTGAACCACACCTGCAGTCTCAATGGTAACAAGTTAAGTGTTTTATATACACACTTTCTATATGCCAGTGAAATACCAACCCATATGGTTGGCTGATCTCTTTTAGACATGGTCTATTTAGCCCTGGCTGGTCTGGATACCCTATGAAGACTAGTCAGGTCTTAGACTCACAGAGATTCTCCTGTCTCTACCTCCCAAGTCCTGGGATTATAGGCTTATGCCACCAAGTATCATGTGTTCTTTCTACATTAAATATATAATGTTCTTCTCATTAACTTTAGCAGCAAGTAGGTTAATGATTGCTTGGGTCTGGGGGGAAAGGAGAAGTACAGGACATGGAGACAATTTAAATTAATCTAATCCGGGGGAGGGAGGGAGGAAGATGAAACTGTGGCCAGTATGTAAAATAAATAAAAATTGTTTAAATTAAAAAATAAAAATAGGGCTGGAGAGATGGCTGAGTAGTTAAGAACAGTGGCTGCTCTTCCATTCCCAGCAACCACATGGTGGCTCACAACCATCTGTAATGAAATCTTCTGGCCTGCAGGCATTCATGCAGATGGAACACACTGTATACATAATAAATAAATAAAACTTTAAAAATAAATAAATAAAAATAAAATTATCTAAAACTAGATACTGGTGATGGCTACACAACCAATAACAAACTGAACATTGTCAATATCTTTTTTTCTTTGGAGGCAAGGTTTCTTTGTGCAACAGTCTGGCTGTCCTGGAACTCACTTTGTAGACCAGGCTAGCCTTGAACTCACTGACAAGCAAATAAAGTGCTGCTGAGATAGCTTATCAGATAAAGGCACTTGCCACCAAGCTGACATCTAAGTTTGTTCCTTTGGACCCTCCTGGTGGAAGGAGAGAAATGACTTTCTTGAATTGTCCTCTGATTTCCACATGTGCACCATGTATGGACAGAGTGCATACCCACACACACACATAAATAAATGTAAAAAACAAGGACAGTTAATAGAAGAAAAACTTTAGTTCAACTGTAATGTTTTTAAATATTATTCACTTAAAAACAGAAGAAAAACTTTAGTTCAACTATAATGTTTTTGAATAATTTTTCACTTATGTTTACATTTTAACCATATTTAAAAAACAATGTACAAAGAAAACTATTCAAGTGTGGAGCCGGGAGTATCATTCAGTGGTAGAGCTACATGCTAAGCAAGCTCAGGCTTTGAGTTTGATCCCCAGTACATGGGCATAAGAGACAACAAGGGAGAACAACAGTTCAACTCCTAACAGCATATGAAAAATTATCTTAAATTTAAATTAACATTTATTACTGTTGACTACACACACAAAAATTATTTGCTAGAAGTAAAATAATTTGAAGCCAGACATAGTGGCTCATGCCTTTAATTCCAGCATTTGGGAGGGAGAGGCAGGCAGATCTCTGTGAGTTCAAGGGTAGCCTCGTCTACAGAGCAAGTTCCAGGATAGCCCGGGCTACATATAGAGATACTGTCTCGGAAAATCAAAATAAGTAAATAAGACTGCTTGGACTTCCAGTCAAACAGTCACAATGAGTGTACAATAAATATACAGTAAGCTGGTATAGTAACATTAATATCAAACAAAATAGAGTCAAAGTAGTCATTTTCCAGAGATTCTAACAACTCATTTGAGAGGTGTGCTCAAAGTTTTCAGGAGAGTGTCTAGTTATAAGAATGACCTGGGCTGAGGAGTGTTGTTGACCAGAGATGCTGACCAAATCCATCTTACAAGGTACAGGATGGTCCTGCACAAGAATCATTCCATGTACTATCTAAAACTGAAGTGCCCATTCATGTAAATGAAAAAATAAGACAGGTCTGTTTGATCTGAATCTCTTTTATGTTAAAAAAAAAATCTACCTTGAATGGTTTTAACATGTACTCATTTTTTTTCAGTGCTGGGAATTGAACTTAGGGCCTCATACTTCCCAGGCCCTCTACTACTCAGCAATATTCCTCACCCCACCTTCTGGTTTCAAGGAACATAACCACTTGGCAACTTTGCTTCTTTCAGAGCATGGTTCCAAGTTGATCAACAATTCAGAGCATCTGGCCACCAAAGCCAAGGCTGCTGTTGGCAGATGAGCCCAGGGTAGCACACCTGTATCAGACTCCATGGGTAGCTTTTATATCTGAGGTAATTTATTTAGTCTTTTCTATCACAGCATCAGATAAAAGTATAAAGTGTGTTTTCGGCTTACCACAATGAAAGTCATCAGTATACTTACTCAACATTTTCCCCTTAATGAGACATTCAGGATTAAATGACACAAACACTCAGATAAAGCTGGATAGAGCAAGTTCTGCCTTTACTCTGCTTTATCAGTGGAATTTGTTTTGTCAACTTCCACCTTCTCTTTCTTATCACATACAGATGAAGCTGGTCCTCTATTGTATTTTACTTTAAAGCTGCTGGCATCTCTGCTCTACGGTTTTGTTCCCAGCATGGGGTGGATTTTGTTCTGTTTGTTGTTTGGGATGGATTCTCCTATAGTCCAGGTCAGTGATGAACCAGCCTGCCTGCATCTTAAGGTTAAAAGCCATCTTTGTTTGTTTGTTTGTTTTTTGAGACAGGGTTTTTCCATGTAGCCTGGCTGTCCTGGAACTCCCTTTGTAAATCTGCCTGCCTCTGCCTCCTGAATGCTGGGACTGCCCAGCTAAGTCTTTTTTTTAATAGTAAAGACAAACTAGGCTCATTCCTATTTATGATTAAACCTATTTCTCAAGAATTGGACTATGCCCCAATATATATAAATGCTCCACCTGCATGTAGTGCCTGCATGACCGAAGAAAGCATCAGAGATTGTAGATCCCATTGTAGATTGTTGTGAGCTACCATGTGGTTGCTGGGAATTGAACTCAGGACTTCTGGAAGAACAGCCAGTGCTCTTAACTGCTGAGCCATCTCTCCAGCCCCTCAAAAAGTTTTTATAATCATCTTATAACCCTACCTTTGTTTCAAAAGGTTGTTACTACTACTTGTTGTTATGACTACCTTGTTAGGACCACCTTGCAATCAGGCCTTCATTTCAGGGTGTCATTATGACTAACAGGTTCTGCTCCTGAACCCTGCCTATTTTGCTAGCCAAATCCCCCATTTGGAACCCCCTACCCCTGAGCTATAAAAACTTTGTCTCCTCACATCCAATGTTGACCTCTGGAACCCCACCTTAGGGGGAGGCAGCCCGTGTTACACAAACAAGAAAGCCTGGTTTGTTTGTTTGTCTTTTTAAGAATGATTTATTTATTATATAGACAGGCTGCAGGCCAGAAGAAGGCACCAGATCTCATTACAGATGGTTGTGAGCCACCATGTGGTTGCTGGGTATTGAACTCAGAACCTTTGGAAGAACAGTCAGTACTCTTAACCGCTGAGCCACCTCTCCAGCCCCCAAAGAAAGCCTGTTTTAATTAATTGCTTATTTTAATCAATTTGGCCATGATGACTTTGGTTGGTGGTCTTTCTCCTTTCATCTTCGGGATTAACATTAACTTTAAACTTGTTATGTAGTGGAGACTGGCAATCAACTCCTCTTGCTTCCAGTTCACAAGCACAGGTAATAGAATTACAACAGATTTGTGTGATGCTGAGACTCACATAAAGTACTGAGCTACATAACAAGGCTTTTTTTTCTTTCCCCCTGGAGCTGAGGACTGAACCCAAGGCCTTAGCACTTGCCAGGCAAGTGTTCTACCACTGAGCTAAATCCCCAACCCCCTTTTTGTTTTTTTCGAGAGACAGGGTAGACCAGAGATCCACCTGGCTCTGCCTCCCGGGTGCTGGGATTAAAGGCGTATGCCACCACCGCCCGGCGGGCTGTTTTCTTAAATCTAAACAGTCTAGCATTCATGAGGCCAGAATCACACTTAAGAAAACAAAACAAAAATGGAGGGCTAGCAAGATGGCTCAGTCAGTAAGGCTCTTGCTGCACAAGCACTGAGGACCTGTAATCCAAGAGCAGAGAAGAGTGAGATGAGGCTGCTGTGAGGCTTGTAAATCAGCCAGTCACTCCAGATTCAGTGAGAGATGCTGTCTCAAAACAGTAAGGTATAGAGCAACTGAAGACACCTAACACTGACCTTTGCCCTCTACACACAATTATGTACGTATGTACACACACACACACACACACACACACACACACACACACTCTCTCTCTCTCTCTCACTCAATAAATGTTTAAAAAGAAAAAAAATTTTAAAATAACCTCAAGCTCACTGAAATTTATGGTAAATCTGCAACTTCTGCAACTGAGATTTATGAACCTATTTCTGATTTCTACTTGCCTGTCTTGCTACTTCATTTTTTTGTTTATTCCTTGATTTTTTTTTTTTTGGAATTTTTTCTATTCATTTTACATACCAATCACAGATCCCCCTTTCTTCCCTCCTTCTATTCCTCCATCCTTCTCCCCCCAACTGTCCCCCTATCCCTCCTCCAACAAGGTAAGGCCTCCCATGGGACTCAGCAGAGCCTGGTACATTCAGTAGAGGCAGATCCAGGCCCCTCCCCCTGCATCAATGCTGTGCAAGGTGTCCCACCATAGGTAATGGGCTCCAGAAAACCAGCTCATTCCCCAGGGATGGATCCTGATCCTACTGCCAGGGGGCCCTTAAGCAGATCAAACTACACAACTGTCTCATTTATGCAGAGGGCCTGTTTTGTTTTTTGGTTTTTTTTTTGCTTTTTGTTTTTAAATCTTTGTGTGGTCAGGTATGGTAGCATGCACATTGGGAGGCAGAGGCAGGTGGATTTCTATGAGTTTGAGACCAAACTGGTCTACATAGTGAGTTCCATGCCAGCCATGACTACATAATAAGACCCTGTCTCAAAACACACAAACACATGCACGCAACGAAAACAAATTTTTGTTTGTGTATGTCTTCACAGGTTTATGTGTGTATGTTTGTGTATGTGATTACACATGCCATAGCATGCATGTGAAGATCAGAGGACAACCCTGGGTGTCAATCACCATGTCACCTCAGACCTTATTTCAGACAGGGTTTCTTCTTGTTTGCTACTGTTTACATCAGACTAGCTGGCCCAACAGCTTATAGGGATTTTCTTCTCACCTCCTCCCATCTCATTATAGAAGCACTGTGATTACACACTAACACTTGGTTTTCTGTGAAGACTTGGGTCCTCACACTCTACTGGCAAGCACTCTACCTACCACACCATGGGCCCAGCCCTCTCTTACAAATTTTCCCTTCTTCTCCCCATCTCTCAAGTGAAGGTACTTACAAAGATTCAATCCTGTTGCTTGAATTCTCTTGTCCATACTTAGTTTGGATATGAACTGCTTTTCCTCAGTGGTCCCTGGGTGAGGGCTTGCTCCTAAGCTGCTGCTGCTCTTGTTTTGAAAAGGTTCTAGAAATCTTAGGAGGTGAATCTAGCTGGAAAACTAGGTAGCTGAGGGTGGTTCCTCAGAGGCACCTTGTCGCTGGCCTCTTCCTGCCTGTTCCTGTAGATCACAGGTAAAGAAGCTACCCCCTCCACCCCCACCTACCCCCTTGAGGCTGTGCTTACCACGGTACAGCATAGACTGCAGTCCTAAAGTTTGGAAACTACAAAGGAAGTAAGCCCTTCCTCTCTTAGGTTGCTTCCGCCCGGTGTTTGGTCACAGCAATGATGGATTGAACAACTGTAATGCTTTTCCTCAACTGTTTCTCACACTCAAAACATCTTCACTTTCACTCGTAACTGATCAACACCACTGCTTTTATTGCAGAATAGTAGTGGGGTTTTCTACACTTGCTCTTCCTTGATTTTGAGGGCTACCTTACTTCTCTGGCTGCTTGAGGCAGTTCAATTCTGAGGTGCTTGGTTTGATATGAAGAGGCAGACAAGCTAAGACACACACTAGTGTTGCTCAGGATATTCTGGGATTTGGAGATGTTTCTGACCACTCTTTACTTTGTTCCTCAAAGGGTCCTGGTATATCCATCCTGTTATGAACATCAGGAAAAAAGTTCAAAATGAAGTATGTCTGAAATGCCTAGTAGGCAAGACTTTTTAACTAGGACTCCATTCAAGAATAGACAGATGGGACCACATGAAATTTTAAAGCTTCTCTACAGCACAGGGAACAGTTAACTGAGTGAAGGTACAGCCCACAGAATGGGAGAAAATACATATCTGACAGATGGTTAATATCTAGAATACACAAAGAACTCAAAAAACTAAAGAAGAAGTAAAAAAATAAAAGAAAAGAAAAAGTAATTAGCCAGGTGACACTGGTGCATGCCTGTAATCCCAGCACTCGGGAGGCAGAGCCAGGTGGATCTCTGTGAGTTCAAGGCTAGCCTGGGCTACAGAGCGAGATCCAGGACACTCAGGGCTACACAGAGTGCCCTGGGTCAAAAACCAAAGATAAATAAATAAATAATAATTAAAAAACACAATCAGTAGAGGGATAATGAACAGACTGTTCTCAGATGAAATGCAAACGGCCAATAAACATTGAAAAGTATTCAATATCATTAGCCAGCAGGGGAGCACAAGTCAAAATTACACTCAGATTTTGTCTCACACCAGTCAGAATGTCAGTCATTAGGAAAACAAGGAACAGGGACAGGGGAGATGGCTGAGTGGCTAAGAGTCCTTACTATGCAAGCATGAGGACCTCAGTTCAAATCCTCAACACAGTGCAAAATGGTGGACACAGTCACATTGCCTGTGACGCCAGCACTGGAAGGGATGGAAACAGGAGGATAATCGGGGTTTGCTGGTTGCTAGACTAGCTCCAGGTTGATAGACCCTGTACTAAGGAAATATACTACTGAGCACGCATTAAGGTGGGGGGGGGGGTAAGAATGATGCTGATAAGCCAGGTGTGGTGGCGCACGCCTTTGATCCCAGCACTCAGGAAGAAGAGCAGGCAGATCTCTGAGTCTGAGGCAAGCCTGGTCTACAGAGTGAGTTCCAGGACAGCCAGGGCTATACTAGAAACCCTGTCTTAAAAAACAGGGTTGGGGATTTAGCTCAGTGGTAGAGCACTTGCCTAGCAAAGGCAAGGCCCTGGGTTCGATCCTCAGCTCCACAAAATAAAATAAACAAAAAAACTTTAAAAACAACAACAAAACCTGCTATATACACTAATATACACTGCCGATGTGAATGTCAACTAGGCCACCCTGGGATATATGAGACCTTGTCTCAGAAAAAAAAAAAAAAGAGGTGGGGGAGAGGGAAGTGGAGACAAGGAAAAGAAAAAAGGAAAGGAAGAAAAAGAAAAGGAGGCAGCCTTGCTTTCTTTCAAAGTTTATAAGTTACAGTTTAGAATATTAAATTAAATTTAAAAAAACTGATGCCGGGTGTGGTGGCACCCACCTATAATGCCAATTACTTGAGAGGCTGAAACAGGAGGATCACTTTAGGCCAGGAGTTTCCAGCCAGCTCAGGCAATGTGGGGAAACCCTACATGAACATACATCCCCCCCAAAAAAATTATTATCAGATTTGGGTAGAACTGGAACATGGAGGCCACTGCAGTGGCACTAACGTTTTTTGCTGGTTTTTGAGACAGAATCTCAAAAAAGTAGTCCAGACTGGCTTCAAACATTATACAGAGAAGAATGACCCTGCATTTCTGATCCTCCTCCTTTACCTCTCTCCCAAGTGCTAGGATTATAGGCACACACCACTATACCCACTTTATGGGGTGTTTGGGTTGGAACCTCATGCCTGGTAGGCAAGCATGTTACAGACCTACATCTTCAGCCCAGGACTAGCATTTTGAAACCTAGAAGTTACCAGAGAATATAAAAACTCAACCTCTGCCTAAGGGTGTTTTTCCAGTGGTAGAAGGCATCGTAGCATGCACAAAGCCCAGCATGCTTATACACACCTATAAGTACAGCTAAGACCACCTTCCCAATCACAAAAATAAACATCATAGGGCAATTTTTATTTGCTAAAATGCTTCTCTGCTTTCCTTAAACCACAATTGTTGAGAATGCTTCAGAGTCTGCATGACAAGCTGTAGGTGTGTTAAATAATAAATGCATAACCAGAAACATAAATAAATCAGTATTTCAGTACCAACCAGATGGCAAACACTGGGTTCTTTTAGCTTGTAAGTTTACTTACTGCTCCTTACAAGTTGGCATTTGTGTTGCCAGTTTAGAAAAATACTAATGGGAGAAAATCAGAACTCTTTCTTCATCTCCATGAGCAGAGTGTGTGTGTGTGTGCGCGCACACGCGCCTGCCCTTGTCTGTTTTCTCTATTAAACCAGACATTTCAGAATTGAACTGCTTTTAAGTACTCAGAGAATTAAAGTAACCTTCAAAATCAAGAACTACATAATAGCCAGAGCTACATAATAGAGAGACTCTTGTCTCAAAAATCCAAAAAACAGGCTGGAGAGATGGCTTAGTGGTTAAGAGCACTGACTGCTCTTCCAGAGAGGACCTGAGTTCAATCCGCAGCACCCAAATGGCAGCTCACAACTGTCTGTAATTCCAGTTCCAGGGGACCCTCACACAGACATACACACGGGCAAAACAACAATGCACATAAAATAAGAATAAATCAATTACTTTAAAAAATCCAAATCAGACCAAAAATCAAGAATGGGGTATGGTGGCCTATGCCTTTAATCACAGCACTCAAAGGTGGATCCCTGCAAATTCACAGAGTTCCATGCCAGCCAGAACTACATAGTAAGACTCTCGGGGTTGGGGATTTAGCTCGGTGGTAGAGTGCTTGCCTAGCAAGCGCAAGGCTCTGGGTTCGATCCTCAGCTCCACATACAAAAAAAAAAAAAAAAAAAGCTTAGTAGTTATGCATGCCTTTAATCCCAGCACTTGGGAGGCAGAGGTAGGTGGATCTCTACAAAGTGAGTTCCAGGACAGATAGCTGTTTTATAGAGAAACCCTATCTCTAAAAAAAAAAGAAAAAAAAGGGGGGGGGGGTGTTGGAAAGGCAGCCTTGGTCTTGCAATGTAAAATGAATCAGTATGAGCTCTATAGCAAAGTGGAATATATATCCTCATATTCTAAAAACAGCAAAAATAGATTAACATTAATAAAGCTGTCAATTTCTTTCTTCTGAGGAAAAATTAAATGAAATCTTCCATTAATTAATTGGGTAAATAGAAAGTGTGTCTATGTGCACGCATGTGTGTATGTTATGCAGATGGACATGGGGGTCAGAGTTTCCTCAACTGTTTCTCTACTTACTATGATTTATTTATTTTATGTGTGTGGATGTTTGGCTTACATGTATGCATGTGCACTGTGTTCATGTCTAATGGAGGCCAGAAGATGATGCTGGATCCTCTGGAACAGGAGTTACAGATGTTTGTGAGCCGCCATGTGGGTGCTGGGAACCAATTCCAGGTCTTCTGCAAGAGCAGTAAGTGCTCTTAACCACTGAAACATCTCTCCATCCCTCCATCTTATTTCTTTTCTTTTTTTGGGGGGAGGGGGGAAAGGGGGAGTTGGGTTGTTTGTTTGTTTATTTGTTTGCTTTTAAGACACAGTTTCTCTGTGTAGCCTGGCTGACCTGCAACTTACTTTGTAGACCAGGTTGGCCTCAAACTCATAGAGATCTGCCTGTCTCTGCCTCCCGAGTGCTCGGATTAAAGGCGTGCGCTAGCACCACCAGGTTCTATCTTATTTCTTAAGACAGAGACTCCCACTGAACCTGACACTTGCCTTTTGGGGTAGACTGGCTAACCAATAAGGACCCAGGATCCTCCTGTTTCTACCCCTAAAGGGCTGGAGAAACAGGTGTGGCCATCACGCCTGTTTTCATGTGGTACTGAGGATCCAAACTCAGGTTTTCAGGCTTTCACACCAAGTACTTTACCCACTGAGTATCTTGCCACTCCTAGGAATTCAAATCAGCATGTACCTGTTATTGTGTACCTGGAAAGAGAGTAAATATCTTTGAACCTCAGTTTCTTCATTATAAATGGAAGTGTGGGGGCTGGAGATCAGGCTCAGTGATTAAACTAGTTTGAATCCCAGCATCCATGTCAGGTAGCTTACAACTAACTGCCTGTAACTCTAGTTCCAGGGGATCTGACACACTCTTCTGGCCTCCTTAGGTTATCCCCATATGTAGTTTATACTTAGACACACACACACAAATACATAAAAATAAATTAAAAAAAATAACTACTTACAAGATTGTTGTAGATATTAAACAAGATAATGTATAAAAGTTAACATAGTATCTAGCATAAAGAACTGAACAGCTTGGGGCTGAAGAGATGGCTCAGCAGTTAAAGCACTGGCTGTTCTTCCAGAGGACCCGGGTCCAATTCCCAGCATCCACATGACAGTTTACAATTGTCTGTAACTCCAGTTCCAGGGAATCTGATACTTCACACCAATGCACATAAAATAAAGTTTAAAAAAAAAAAGAGCTGAAAGAATTAACAAGTAGCTCTTAAATAGGCTGTTATATATATAATATAGACATTATTCTAAGTCCTTTACATATACTACCTTAGCATATCTTCAACTCCATAAGACATGTATTATTTCTTTTGTTTTTTAATTTTTAAAGTTATATTTATGTATTTACTGGAGGGGGAGTATATGTGCATGCCACATTTGCTTATTAATTTTTAAAAATTACAATTATGTATTTATTGGAGGGGCAGCACATGTACATGCCACAATATGCAGGAGTTGATTCTCTCCTTTTATCATGGAAATCCCAGAGATGAAACTCAGGCTGAGCTATCTTACCAGCCCCCAAATAAGTACTATTTCAATCTCCATTTCTGCAGATAAAGAAATGGAAACAGAGTCAAATGATTTGAACCATGTTAGAACATTTATAGTGACAGTTGAGATTCAAATACAGACAGTGAATCCCTGGATTCTCTTTCTATTATGCAAACACACACACACACACACACACACACACACACACACACACACACACACACACAGAGCATGCATACATTTCTTCTCTCACACAACAAATACCTAATGCATTCTCTCTAGATGACAGCTGTGCTGGACACTGATGAAACGGAACAAACACAGGAAAAGCAGAGAAGGCCCACCGGAGTGAGTCTGCAGTCTGAGCTACTCAGAACTTCTGCAGAGCCAGTTACTTCTGTAGAGCAGACTTTAGAGCTACACAAAGGGCAGTCTAACGTGTGCAGGGAACAGAACTAAGGAAGGCCTCTTGTTAAGGATATCTGCAGGATCTTAAATTCTAAAAGTGAATTATTTTAGAAGAATACACCTAAGTCTACACTCTTCAAGATCCACCTGCCTCTACCTCCAGAGTGGCGGGACAGAGTTTAAGGCATGTGACAGCATAGCTGGCCATGATCCCACCGCACCCCCTCCTTTTTTTCTTTTTCTTCTCTAGGGCAGCTGAAGGTCATTAAGCGGCCTGTGTAACTAGTATCTGAAGTCAAATATTTCTTTTCATTGTCACTGATGTTCCATTTACCCTGATCTTTAAGGTTCTATAATCATTGGTACTTTATAATCAAAACTAAAATCTAACTTCCACTCAGCCATACACTATAGCTATTAGATCATGGTTTGGCAAATTTTCTGTTTGAGGTCAGACAGTAATTATAACATAATAGGGCTCTGAGGCCTTGTGGTCTCTAGCAACTGCTCAGCTTGGCCACTGTAGCACAAAGCAGCCATCAAAAATAAATTAACACTACATGCAACGTCACCACTGTAGTCTTTGGGTATCCACCACACTGCTTTTTCACTGTCTGCCTTCTTGACCAATCATGCTGTAAAATCCATGCTCGCTGCTCACACAGATGGATTACAGGAGAGCAGCAGCTATCTGAACAGATGTTTCAGGATCAATCTTGGTCTTTATTAAGAACTGATGGGTCCTCTGTAGCCCATCTATTCCTGGCAAACCCTCAAGTTGTTACCTCTTCAATATTCAGGCACAGAAAAACGAGAAATTGGGGAATAAAACCTAAGAGACAGGCTAAAAATAACAGGCATGGGTTTTCACTGGCCTGTTTCCTCATGAGATGAGTTAAACTGTTTTGATAATAAAAACATGATCAAACCATCTTACAGCACAGCTGAATGTAGATTTAGTGTTCATTATATTCCATGTATAACCCAGCTGTGTTTTGCTTCATAAATATTTTAGACCCTCTTTTCATAAACTTGTTAGCAGAGAACAGAAAACACTGTATATAATTCTTTCAAGTATACATAAATAATGAAGAAATGCCTCATAAATGATTGCTTATAAAAAAAAATAAAATAGATTTGGTGGCTCAATTTTGTGATCCCAGCACTGGGGAAGTGGAGGCAAGAGGATCAAGAGTTCAAAGTTATCCATGGCTACATAGTAAGACTTGAGGTCAGCCTGACTAAGAAAAACCAGGAGCTAGAGCCTAAGTATGAAGTCCTTGGTTCACTGGAGAAACACCCCCACAGGATTCCATTCCCACAATGGTTACCTATTCAAGAGTAAAGAAACAAATACAAGAAACCAGGACACAGAAAACTAAGAAGCATGGTAAAAATAAATGATGAGAGTTTTCATGATTTGAGCCCTATGGGTCCTTACTCTGTGCTTCTTGCTTAAAATAGTGTTTTTTCTTTTTTTCTTTTGGGTTTTTTGAGACAGGGTTTCTCTGTGAAACAGTTTCTGGCTATCCTTCAACTCACAGAAATCCACCTGCCTCTGCCTCCCAAGTGCTGGGATTAAAGGCGTGCATCACCACCACCCAGCTAACAGATTTTAATTTTTTTATTACATTTATTTATTTATCTTGTGTGTGTGTGCGCGTGTGTGCGTGTGTGCGTGTGTGTGTGTGTGTGTGTGTGTGTGTGTGTGCGCGTGCGTGCGCGCGCGTGTGTGTGTGTGTGTGTGTGTGTGTGTGTGTGTGTACATGCACATGTGCCACTTCCCATGGCATGTGTATGGACATTAAAGGACAACTTGTGGGAATCAGTTTTCTCCTTCTGTCATGTGGGCCCAGGGATCAAAGACTGTCAGGTTTGCTAGCAAGGCCTTTACCTAATGAGCCATCTCAATAGCCCAGATTTTTTTCTTGTTAAGATTTTGGGCCAGGTGATGGTGGCAATGACTTTAATCCCAGCAGGTGGGATTTTGAAGCCAGCCTGGTCTACAAAGCAAGTTTCAGGATAGCCAAGGCTACACAGAGAAACCTTGTCTCAAAAAAAAAAAAAAAAAAAAAAAAATCAAAAAAGAAAAAAAAAAGAGAGAGAGAGAGATTTTGAAGATAGGGACCAAAGAGATGGCTCAGCAGTTTAGAGCACATTTTACTGTTCCAGAGGGCCAGAGTTTGGTTAGTAGCACCCACATGATGGTTCACAACCAGAGATAACACCAATTTCTAGGGATCTGATGCCCTCTTCTGATCTCCACAGACACCAGGTACACACATGGGGCACATACATATAATGTAAGCAAAACATACACATAAAATAAAATAAATACAAAAAGAAAAGGAACCTTAACAGAATGAAGGGTGTCTGTCTCAGCCTCTGAACCATATCATGTTTAACTGGAAAACACTACAAGTTTTCCTATTAAAGTCAGGAATAAGACAGATGCCAAAAGTCATTATTTTAAACATGTTCAGGAAGTCTAAATCAATACACTTTGCTAAGAAAACATTATTAAAGTATGGAAGTAGAAAATAAATGTATCAAGTATCCACAGATGATCAGCAAGCTGAAAAACCAAAGCAAGTCAACTTTAAAATCTAGTATAAGGGGTTGGAGAGATGGCTCAGAGGTTAAGAGCACTGGCTGCTCTTCCACAGGTCCTGAGTTCAATTCCCAGCACCCACATAGCAGCTCACAATCTGAGGCCCTCATCTGGTCTGCAGGCATACATACAGACAAAGCACCTATATACATTAAAAAAAAAAATCTAGTCAGACAGTGGTGGTGTATGTCTTTAATCCCAGCACTTGGGAAGCAGAGGCAGTTGGATCTTTGTGAGTTCAAGACCAGCCTGGTCTACAGATCATGTTCTTGGACAGCTAAGACTACATAAAGAAACCCTGTCTTGAAAAACCAAACAATGGGCTGGAGGGATGGCTCAGAGGTTAATAGCACTGACTTGCTCTTCCAGAGGTCCTGAGTTCAATTCCCAGCACCCACATGGTGGCTCACAACCATCTGTAATGAGATCTGGTACCCTCTTCTGTATACATAATAAATAAATAAATCTTTAAAAAAAGAAAAGAAAAACCAAACAACAACAAAAAATCTATTGTAAAACTTAGATGCAATAAACTAGCTACATGAAAAGAATTCAACATTTAGAACAAAGTCAGGCCAGGACTGGTAGAGTACTTGCTAAAAGTATGTGTTTAGGCAGAAGACTAGAGTCTGATTCACAGCACCCACATTAGGAAGCTCACAGAGGATTTAACACCATCTTCTGGCTTTCAAGGCACAAATCCACACATAGACAACACGCATACACATAATAAATAAACAATATATATATAAATTTTTTGAATGTCAGAGCATAGTACAACATGCTTCTTACCACAGTACACAGAAGGCAAATCTCTATGGATTCAAGGTCAGCCTGGTCTATGCAGTAAAACTCTGTTCCCAACCACCCCACACTCAAAGAGAAAAACAAAAAAACATGCAAGCCAGGCTTGGTGGCACATGCCTATAATTCCAGCACTTGGAAGGAAGAAGCAGTAAGAGCAGAAGTTCAATGTCATCCTCAGCAACTTAGGGAATTTAAAGATAGTCTAGGCTATGTAAGACTCTATCAGACAAAAAAATAAAAATAAAAATAAAAATTGTATTTTAAAAGCTATTAACTGTGCCTAAATTAGTCTACAAATGCAATCTCAATATGGCAAAAGCAAGTTTTTAAAAACTAGTTCTAAGTCAGGCAGTGGTGGGGCATGCCTTTAATCCTAGCACTAGGGAGGCAGAGGCAGGCGGATCTGAGTTCCAGGCCAGCCTGGTCTCCAAATCAAGTTCCAGGAAAGGTGCAAAGCTACACAGAGAAACCCTGTCTCGAAAAACCAAAAAAATAAAATAGAAATAAAAAAATAAAAATTAGTTATAAAATTCACATAAAAAATAAGGGAGCTGGAGAAGTAGCTCAATGGTAGAGCATTTGTTTAGCACTTACAAGGACCTGTGTTCAAGGCCCAATACTCCTCCAAAAATAAAAGTTAAAGAAAAGAAAGATGGGTCGGGGATTTAGCTCAGTGGTAGAGTGCTTGCCTAGCAAACACAAGGCCCTGGGTTCGATCCTCAGCTCAAAAAAAAAAAAAAAAAGAAAGAAAGAAAGAAAGAAAGAAAGAAAGAAAGAAAAAGAAAGGAAGGAAGGAAGAAATACCAAGAAAATTCTAGAAAAGGACAAAAGAGAGCTAAATTAACCAAATGTCAAAGCCACATGATTAAATTATTATAACAATGTGTACTGGTATATGAAGTACTCAAAATGAAGTCCAGAAGGAGATCAAATCATACTTTATAGGAAAATTTAACACAGAAAGATGGTGACAATTTTAATCAATGGGGAAAATATCAAATATATAATAAATGTTGGACCAAGCTTGGTGATACAGACCTGTAATCCCAGCCACTTGGGGATTAAGAGGATTCAAAGTTTAAGGTAGCCAGCGGTGGTGGCGCACGCCTTTAGTCCCAGCACTCGGGAGGCAGAAGGAGGCAGATCTCTGTGAGTTCGAGGCCAACCTGGTATCCAAAGCGAGTTCCAGGAGAAGCACAAAGCTACACAGAGAAACCCTGTCCCAAAAAACAAACAAACAAAAAAAAGTTCAAGGACATAGTGAGTTCAGTGGCAAGGCACTTGCCCAGCATGAGAGAGAGGCCCTAGTCCAATTTCCAATACTGTAACAAATACATACACAGTGTTAGTGGTAGCCTCCTAGAAAAGTGAAATCAATACTATTTAAGGTAATAATAAAGCACAAGAGTTACAAAGAAAAGAGGGTGCAATAGAGGCAGTTCAGTTAGTAGCAAGTGTGAGGACCTGAGCTTGATGCCCACATGAAAAAGCCTCTACTTCCAGCACTGAGGAGGCAGAGGCAGGGAGAGCCCTGTGAGGTCAAGGACAGCTAGGGCCATATAGAGAGACCTTGTCTCAAGAAACCAAAATATAGGGTTGGGGATTTAGCTCAGTGGTAGAGCGCTTGCCTAGAAAGCGCAAGGCCCCGGGTTCATCCCCAGCCCCCCACCAAAAAAAAGAAACCAAAGTATAAAAAGATGGGTGTGGTGGTGCATGTCATTAGTCCAAGCTCTCAGGGAGACAAAGGTAGGCAAATCTCTAATCAAGTCAGCCTGATCTATAGAGCAAATTCCAGGACAGCCAGGGTTTACACTAAGAAAACTCTCGTAGGTAGGTAGGTAGGTAGGTAGGTAGATAGATAGATAGACAGATAGATGAAAGAAAGAAAGAACAAAAGAACGAAAGGAAGGAAGGAAGATAGATAGATAGATAGATAGATAGATAGATAGATAAATAAATAAATAAAATATAAAGTGGAGCCCAGCACAGTGGTACATGCATTTAATCCCCCCCCCCCAAAAAAACCAAAAAAACAAAAAAAAACAGGAGGTAAAGGCAGAGCAGGTCTCTATGAGTTTCAGACCATCCAAAACCACCCAGAGAGACCCTGTCTTAAAAACAAACAAAAAAATAATATGGAGAGTTACTGAGGACTCACTCTATTCAACCTCTGGTCTATGTATTACCTACATACAGGGAGGGGAGGTTGGGAGAGGAAGAGGAAGGAAGAAGAAGAGGAAAAGGAAGAAGAGAAAGAGGGAAGAGGAGGAAAAGGAAGAAGAAGAAAGGCTTATTTGGGCTCATGGTCTGGTTCGGGCTCATGGTCTGGTTCAGGCTCAAGCAGCTTTCTTTCTAGCAGAGTCCTAAAGCAAGGTATCACAGGACCAGACATGCACTCTCTGGTCTTTCTCTTATAGGACTAACAGTAGGGGACCCTACACTGATGACATATCTAACCTTGATTACCTCCGAAGCCATACCTCTAAACACCACAGACGAAGTAACACTTTACATTGGATTTGATTAAACTTTATCATGCATTTTGGAAGGTACAAACCATATTTAAACCAAAGTGCATATGAATGTAATTTTTAAAAAGTAAGTTTGTAGCTAGAGAGACGGCTCAGCAGTTAAGAGCACTTGCTATTCTTCCAGAAGACTCAGATTTGATTCCCAGCACCCACATCATAGCTCACAATTGTCTGTAATTCCAGTCCCAGGGGATCTAATACCCTCTTCTGGCTTCCAAGAATACCAGGCATATGCAAGCAAAATAGCCATACCCATAAAATTAAATTATATTAAAATTAGATGATCAATGAAAGACAAAAATAGTATATTTTAAAATATGAGGTGATCAGATGCAGTAGTGCACTCCAGTAACCATAACACTTAGGAAAGAGATTTGAATCAATGTAAGTTCAAAACTAGCCCTGTCTATACAGTAAGTTTGAGGCTAGCCAGAACACTCATGCTTGCACACTTATACACATACACACATATACCCCGTTGGGAGAGGGGAATATAGGTAGTTCAGTGGCAGAATATTTGCCTAGCATGTACAAGGCCCTGGATCCCATTGCCAACATTTTAACAATACAAAAACAAGTAAGTAGAAGTTACATGAATAAGGTCTCTCAAAATAGTTTAAATCATATCTGGTAGTTCACAGTTTATGGAATCCCAACACTCAGAAGGTTGTGGCAGGAGAAACAGTGAAAGTGTATTGGTACACACCTGTAATCCCAACACTCAGAAGTGGCGGCAGGAGGATCTCTGTGAGTTCAAGACCAGCCTGGATTATATGGAGAGACCCATCTTAAAAGAGCAGTAACAACCAAACAAAGCACCATAAACAACTATTAATTCTGCAGAGATTCTGACTGTCAGGAAACCCTATGAAATAAGCTGAGACATCACCACTCACCTTGAACACTTCAGAGAAGAACCCAGATCCTATTTTTTCACGAGTGAAGTCATCCAAACTCGTCAGTCTGGAAAAGGCACTAATAATTGCACGATACGAAGATGATGAAACTCTTCCCACCTGGATAGTGTTCCCATCCCCTCCACCACCTCCTTCAAATTCTTCCAGACGCTCCACACGTGGGGGAAATCCTGCAATTGAGTTCCGCTTGCTCCGATCCATAATCTCAATAATTACCTCTTCTTTTAAGAAGGAACTCCACTCATAGTTTTTTGTTCAGTTTTACTTCTTTTCCAGTGTGACACTACAGAAAAATACAAAACACATTTACTAAAATCATTAATGACTACATGAAAACTAACAAACTCTCAATGCAAAAATATCTATTTCCTTTTGCATTCTACTTCTGATTTCCAGATCTAAATACTTCCGTCTTCTCTTTCAAAACAACACTGACATACACAAAGGCAAGCTGTATGTATATAAAGATCATAGATTAACATTCTTTAAAAAAAAATTTTTTAAACCAGACTTCGGTAGCACACATCTCTAATCCCAGCACTCAGAGGCAGAGTGAGTTCCAGGACAGCCAGGGCCACACACAGAAACCGTCTCGAAAAACAAAACAAACGAACGAACGAACATTTTTTAAAGATTTATCTGTTTCATTCCATGTGTATGCGTGTTTTGCCTGGATGTATGTGTGTGTATGATGTGCTTGTCTGGTACTCACAGTGGTCAAAAGAGGGCTTCAGATCACATGGAACTAGAGTTACAATGGTTGTTGTCCTGGTTAAGTTGTTGTTTTATTATATGGGGTTTTCGTTTTGTTTAAATGCTGAATGCCATTTATTGAAGGAGGGAGGTTTTTTTTTTTTTTTTTGAGCTGAGGATCGAAACCAGGGCCTTGCTCTTGCTAGGCAAGTGCTCTACCACTGAGCTAAATCCCCAACCCAGGAGGGAGATTTTAAATACAGGGCAAAAGTTCACTTCAGATGTTTTACAATCTTGCATCTAAGCAATATACAGGATACACAGACAAGGAACTTCCCTTAAGCATCCAGGAGGGTGGAACCCCATAGGGAATTAGCATAGGGAGGATATCAAGGTCAAAGTCAGCAAGCAAGGCAACAGTTACCCAAAACGGGGCCCAGGACCCTACAGGTCCCCCCTTTTACTAAAAAATGAGCTTCTGACTTAGGTTGCATGGGACGTCTTTCTTTTGTTTTTTGTTTTGTTTTGTGGGGTATTTGTTGTTGTTTTGTTTTTGGTTTTTAATGCAGGGTTTCTCTGTGTGGCTGTCCTGGAATTCACAGATATCTGCCTGCCTCTGCAGTGTTCCCTGGTGTGCATCGCCACCAGCTTGTCCTGGCTAGTTTTATATCAACTTGATACATGCTAGAGTTACTTGGAAAAAGGGACTCTCAACTGAGAAAATACCTCCATAAAATGTACCTGTTGGCAAGTCTGTAGGATATTTTCTTAATTACTGACTATGTGAATGATGCCATCCCTGGACAAGTAGTCCTGGGTTCTATAAAAAAGCAGATTGAAAGCTATGGAGAGCAAGCCAGTAAGCAGCACCCCTCAACGGCCTCTGTATCAGCTCCTGCCTCTAGGTTCCTGCCCTGTTTGAGTTCCTGTCCTGATTTCCCTCAGTCATAGACTATGACATAGAATTTTAAACTGAAACAAACCCTTTCCTGCTCAAGTTGCTTTTGGTCAGTGTTTTATCACAGCAATAGAAACCTAAGACAGCTATGAACCACCATTTGAGTACTGGGAACCAAACCCAGGTCATGTGCAAGAACAGCATATGCTCTTAACCACTGAGCCATCTCTCCAGCCGTACAGGCTACATTCTAATAACAAAACAGCAATCCATCGTTCATTAGCCACCCATCCCTTTTGCAGAAAAAAAAAAAAAAAAACTGGAAAAGCATGATCTGGGGCTTTAGCTCAGTAGCAGGGACAACACTTAGACTGAGAGCTTTATCTATTGCATGCCATTTGATTCTCAAATCATTCATGATAAGGATTATGTTTATTTCACAGAGAGCAGGTAACCATACTGTCACTAAGTGACAGAGAAAATTAAAATTGCAAGACTGGTTCGAAAGCCTGTGATCCTGCCAATGTCCCTTATGGCCACACATAATGTTATTAATTTGAAAAATTATTAGATTCAAAAATATAAAACAAAGATAATGTTGGGCATGAGGATTTCTTTAATTTCAAGGCCAACAGGGGCTACACAGTAAAACTCCATCTCTAACACACACATACACACACACACACACACACACACCCCATAAATGATCAGGCAGGCTGGGGATTTAGCTCAGTGGTAGAGCACTTGCCTAGCAAGTGCAAGGTCCTGGGTTCAATCCTCAGCTCAAAAAAATATACATATTAAATAAATAAATAAATGACCAGGTTGCAGTGCAGCTCAGTGGTAGAGTGCTTTCCTACCTTATGTGAAGCCCTGGGTTCAAACCTCAGCATCATCAAAAAAAAGTAAAAGGTGCTTTATAAATGTCAAATAAAAATGACTGCTCAAGATCCCAGAGGCTGGAGAAAAGGCTAAAAGCACTTGTTAGTCTTTTTGTTTTGTTTTGTTTGTTTGTTTTTTCAGAGACAGGGTTTCTCTGTGTAGTTTTGGTGCCTGTCCTGGAATTCCCTCTGTAGACCAGGCTAGCCTTGAACTCACAGAGATCCGTCTGCCTCTGCTTCCCGAGTGCTGGGATTAAAGGTATGTACCACTACTGATTCGCTACACTTGTTATTCTTGCAGGGGACACAAGTTGAGTTCCCAGAACACACATAATGGTTCACAACCATCTATAACTCCAACTCCAGGGCATCTGACATCCTCTTCTGGCCTCCAAGGGTACTACATGAGCATGGTACTACATGGAACATGAAGGCAATTAACACTTTTTTTTTTTAATCTTAAAAATAAAAGACTGCAGGGCACTGCAGAGTGAGTTCTAGGAAAGCCAAGGCTACACAGAAGAACTGGGGGGGGGGGCAGAGGGGGGAGACACTACAAGATCACTTTTTCTAAGAACTTATTGTAAAGGTTCTATACAAAATAAAACATTTTTTAATGCATGGAGTTGGGTAGGAGTTTTGTCTTTTTGTTTTTGTTTTTGTTTTGTTTTGTTTTGTTTTTGCTTTTCACTTGCAAAATGCAACACTTGTGAGATGCTTTCTCAAGCATGATGAACCCACTCTCCCACCTCCACCCAATATGCTAATCATGGTTGTTTTCCCAGGGATATAGAATTGGATTAAGACATTCCATCCTCCATATTAGTCCCTTCTATAATAAAATTTGTGTAATTTAGGAACTGTTGACCAGAGCCATTTTTTACATTCACATTGGAAGGAGGAGGGAAAAAACATCACAAGACTGAAGCAACCTGGTGGGGAGGGAGAAGAGAGACTGACTTGATTTCTCTACTGTGCTATACTCTCTAATTCCTGAGGCCTAACTGCATTCTGGAAGTTTTATAAAATACCCTGTTTTCTTCAATATAAAGTTATTGTGCTGGCAGTGGTGGCACAAGCCTTTAATCCCAGAACTTGGGAGGCAGAGGCAAGGAGGATCTCTGAGTTCAAGGTCAGCCTGGGCTACCAAGTGAGTTCCAGGAAAGGTGCAAATTCCAGGACAGCCAGGGCTACATAGAGAAAACTTGTCTTTTTTTTTTTTTTTTTTTTTTTTTTGCTTATGCTAGTTCTACCAGAGTCTCCTGAGAAAAAATAATCCAAATTCCTAATGAACAAAAATATCTGCACTCAGGAGGCAGAGGCAGGCGGATCTCTGAGTTTGAGGCCAGCCTGGGCTACCAAGTGAGTTCCAGGAAAGGTGCAAAGCTGCACAGAGAAACCCTATCTCGAAAAACAAAAAACAAACAAACAAAAAAAGTTGGGTATTTAGCTCAGTGGTAGAGAGCGCTTGCCTAGCAAGCTTAAGGCCCTGGGTTCGATCCTCAGCTCAAAAAAAATAAAAATATCTA
Organism: Onychomys torridus; assembly: GCF_903995425.1. NCBI lineage: Eukaryota > Metazoa > Chordata > Mammalia > Rodentia > Cricetidae > Onychomys > Onychomys torridus. Next base: position 131,289,954 of record NC_050444.1, on the reverse strand, counting down.
AGTGCCTTTATTGAACATCTCCTAAGAAGTGGTATCAGGGGGCTGGAGAGAGGCTCAGCAGTGAAGAGCACTACCTGCTCTTTCAGAGGACCTGGGTTTGATTCTCAGCACCCACGTGGCAGTTTACAAATGTCTGTAACCCCTATTTCACAGGATTGGACTCCCTCAGACAGACAGACATGTAGGGAAAACACCAATGTACATTAAAAAAAGAAGAAAAAAGTGGTATCAAAATCCTGTCTTGAAAAAAGAAAAAAAAAGATCACCATACCAAAAATTTAAGGTTGCAAGAACAGAATGTTAAATTTTATAACCAGACGGGCTCACCAAGTAGTTATCCATTTTAAATCTGGAGAAACATACAGACAAGAAAGTGAAATTACAAGAAGTAAACAAATGAGCCCAGCAGTGGTGGCCCACTCAGGAGGTAGAGGCAGGTGGCTGGATCTCTGTGAGTTTGAGTCCAGCCTGGTCGACAGAGCGAGTTTCAGGACAGAGCTACATAGTAAGACCCTGTCTAAAAAAAAAAAAGAAGTAAATAAACGGTTTTTGTTTTGTTTTCTTATTTTGGTTTTTGTATAAGCCATTTTGTTTTACACATTTTTATTTACTGGGGGTGGGAGCAGACACTTCTGTGCCACAGTGTGCATGTGGAGTTCAGAAGACAATCTGTGGAGTCAAATCCTCTCATTCTTCTTTGTAGGTCCCAGAAATCAAACTCAGGTTGCTGGGCTCTCCACAAGCGCCTTTACCGCTGAGCCTCCTCACCAGCCCAGTATAAGCTATTTATTAACAAAGTGTGACAGGGGACCCATGAACTGAGGGAGTGTATTTTCCAAGGCTATTTCTGTGATTTGAATAAAAATCAACTATGGAGCCAGAGAGGAGAACAAAGCCTGTTATCTCGGGGTTAGAGACAGGTAGACAGTCAGAATTTCAAGGTCAGCCCAGTCTACATAGTGAATTAAGGCCATCCAGGAATATATCTGTCTCAAAAACAAAAAACAAAAAAGAATTATGTGAGGAGCCAGGCATGGTGGTATGCATATGTAAACCCAGCACTTGGGATGTTAAGCAGAGGCCAGCCTAAGCTACACAGAGAGATCCTATCTCAAAAACAAAAACCCCAAAATTACCAAAGAAGGTTTTTAAAACCCACAGTTCTGATCTTCTACTTGACCCAGCATATCAGAACCTCTTGGGCTGAGGACTGGAGATTTAACTAGGCTCCACAGTGATACTTATTCCAAAAGCTGGCAGTCCTCAACAGGAAAAAAAATTAAACTGTTCTGTTTCAAGATCTTTGATTTTATGTGTATGAGCATTTTGTCTGGATGTCTGTCTGTGCACTACTTGCATACCTGGTGTCTGTGAAGGCCAGAACAGAGCTTTGGATTCCCTGGAACTGGAGTTAAAGATGGCTGTAAGTTGGCATGTGGGTGCTGGGAATTAAACCTGGGTCCTCTGTGAGAATAAGTGCACTTAACTGTTGAACCATTGGAGAGGAAACTGAAATAGCTTTTTTGTTTTGTTTTGGTTTTTGTTTTTCCAGACAGGGTTTTGCTGTGGGATATTCTGTATGTTATGTGTGTTGCTCTGATTGGTTAATAAATAAAACACTGATTAGCCAGTAGCAAGAAAGGAAGTATAGGCGGGACATGGAGAGAAAATTATGGGAAGTGGAAGGCTGAGGCGGAGAGACACTGCCAGCTGCCGCCATGACAAGCGAGATGTAAGGTACCGGTAAGCCACGAGCCACATGGCAACTTATAGACTAATAAAAATGGGCTAATATAAGATATAAGAACTAGATAACAAGAAGCCTGCTGCAGCCATACAGTTTGTAAACAATATTAAGTGTCTGTGTGTTTACTTGGTTGGGTCTGAGCAGCAGCGGGTCTGGCGGGTGAGAAAGATATGTCCTGACCATGGGCCTCGAACTCACAGAGATCCACCTGGCTCTGCCTCCCGAGTGCTGGGAGTAAAGTTGTGCACCACCACCACCCGGCGAAATAGCTCTTTTTAAGCAGTAGGAATTTTACTATTATTTTCTTACTTAAGCTCCAAAACATGCCTCCAAATTAGATGTTACCTCTAGTTTACAGAAAAGGAAAAGTAGGCTAAGGAAGTTGGGAAATCTATCTAAGCATACACAAGTAGTAGAACCAGAACTGGAGCTGGGGTCCAACTAGTACCAAAGCTCAAAATTTTCTATTTCATTATTAATTGTTCAGTGTTTATCCACTGTGAGATCTGTAAGAACTTAAACTAGTCACCACAGCAGAAAAGAAAGAGTCTTAAAGTGGCTGGTCAGGGTTGGAGATTTAGTTCAGTGGTAGAGCGCTTGCCTAGCAAGCGCAAGGCCTGGGTTCTGGGGAAAAAAAAAAGTGGCTGGTCATAAACTGGATGGAAACACAAAGAAAAATTCTATCAAGAACTGTGGCTAAGCGGTTACAGTGGAAAGCTGGAAAACAAACCATATTAAATTGAAATTGAATGTTTAAGATATAGCTGCCTGCTAAATTAAAGTTAACTAACTCGAGCAGTTTGCCATTTCAAGTTTACTTTGAATACCACAGGGGTTGCCAACAAACCTTTTGTTTGAGAACAAAAAGTTTTTTGAGTACACTGGATAGTAACAAAGTACCACATGCAGTGTAGCCAACAGTCCTTCATTTTTATATACAAAATTTATTACTAATTTATTTATGGGCATGTGCCACAGCACATGTATTAGTCAATTCTTTCCTTCCACCATGTGGCTCCTAAGGATGAAGCTCAGATCATCAGGATTAGCAGGAAGTGTCCCTATCCACTAAGTCATTATTAAACTATTCAATACCCAGAGAGTTCCTGGGGGTGAGAGATCCTAGATGCTACACTCAAGCACAGAAAATGAAATTATTTCTTGCTTTGGTTTGCTGAGACCTCAACCCTGCTGTGTGGTCAGTATGACCTCACAGATGCTGGGGTTAAAATGTGTGCTGCCACATGTCACTCCAAATTACTTGTTGCAGCTCAACAGGTCTGATTTTACATTCTCAGCTATGTAGGGAGAGGTAAGGGATTTCAAATTCCAACCGGGCTGGTTGGTGGGAGTCTTGTTATAAGCATAGCACAATAAACTGACACTTTTTATGTTTTTATTTTGAAAAACAATACATCTTTGCTCACAGGACCCACCTTCCTTTTTTGAGGGAAAGGTATCTTATTAAGAAACTCAGGGGTTGGGGATTTAGCTCAGTGGTAGAGCACTTGCCTAGCAAGCCCAAGGCCCTGGGTTCGGTCCTCAGCTCCCAAAAAAGACAAAACAAATGAAGCTCAGGCAGTGCTGGACTGGTGGCGCACACCTTTAACCCCAGCACTTGGGAAGCAGAGGCACTCAGATGTCTGTGAGTTCAAGGCCAGCCTAGTCTACAAAGTGAATTCCAGAACAGACAGAGCTGTTACACAGAGAAACCCAGTTTCAAAAAACCAAAAAAAGAAAAATAAAGAAAAAAACCCAGATTTTCCTGCCTCAGCCTCTGGAGAGCTGAGGTCATATCCGTATACCACTACACCCAGCTCAAAGAGAGGAGAACAGTTTTGAGGTTTGTTTTGGTTTCAGTAACACGTCTTAGGGTTTCTATTGCTACAACAAAATGCCATGAGCAAAAAACAAGTTGGGATAGAAAGGGTTTATTCAACTTACATTTCCATATTACTGTCCACCTCCAAAGGAAGTCAGGACAGGAACTCAAGCAGGGCAGGAATCTGGAGGCAGGAGCTGACACAGAGGCCATGGAGGAGTGCTGCTTACTGGCTTGTTCCCCATGGCCTGCTCAGACTCCTTTTATATAGAACCCAGGACCACCAGCCCATGAATGGAACCACCCACAATGGGCAGAACCCTCCCCCATCAATAATTAAGAAAATGCCTTACAGCTGGATCTTATGGAGGTTTTTTCCTCAAGTAGGGTTCCTTCCTTTCAGATTACTGTGCTTTGGGTATCAAGTTGATATAAGACTAGTCAGCACACACAATTAGCCAGGGTCAGGGTCACATATACACAATCTCAGCACTAGAGTGGCTAAGAAAAATGTGGACCATGTATTATTCAAGGCTAGCCTGGGCTATATAGCAAGCATGTCTCAAACAGAAAAACAAAACAAGGCCTGCCTCAGATATATAGGAAGTTGGGAAGGTATGGGCAATATGAGATCTGTCTTAAAAATAATAGTAAAGTAAAAAAGAGCTAGGTATGTTTTACACTCATGCTGGTAATCTAAACACTTAGGAGGTAGAGGCAGGAGGTTCAGGATTTCAAGGCCAGTTGCAAAGCAAGTTTGAGGCCAGTCTAGTGCAACAGGAGAACATGACTTAAAGGGGTAACAAAGGTAATATACATAGTATACTCTATATTTAACATAGTAA